>NC_081414.1:493031895-493331663 GCF_030272615.1 Cryptomeria japonica
CAAGCCATGTCTCTAGAGATGGTGGATGAATTTAATGAAAGTTTTAGGTCAATAATCCTTCCTTTGAAGCATAAACAACATCCACTTGCTATGGTCAAGGAACCTTGTTCAACAAAGGAGGTAGATAATTGGAAAAAAATGGAGGAAGTTGCACAGAATGAAGTGGCTATAGTTGAGTAGGATCACAATAACTACTAAGTCCTAGTGACCATAATCACTTTTGGGTTGTCATTGATGGTATACTAATTTGGCACTGTATTTGACCTCATACAAATACTATTAAGGGCATTGCATTCCTACTTTTTCTAGAATTCATATGTTCAAACATTTATATTAAAAGGATATCTATATCCCTGTTTAGCCATGGTTGTTTGTTAGTATATATGTTGGCTAGGTAGAGGTTAATTTTTTTTTTATGTGTGTGTATCTCACATTGGATATGAGGTTTGTGCATACCATGTGTGAAATGAAAAGAAAATTCAAGAACATGGTGTGTTTTGTAATCGCAAAAAAGAAGATACAGATGAACATAATTCACTTGATGCATGTCTAAAATCATGCTAAACCCATAGAAATGTCTAATACTGAATATCACAGTTATTATATACAAAGAAAGTGATTGCACTTTTGTTTGGATGATAACGTGTTTCCTATAGGACAACATTAATAGACTAGGCCCAATTGATATGAGAAATATTTGGAAGTTACATTGAAATCCACTTGTGTACATAATTATTGATTATTAAAATTTGGAATGAACATCCTCATATTCATAGTTCTGGCAAAACTACAAATGACATATATTGTTGGTCATATATTTTACTAGTGTTAGTCATAGTTTGAATTGGTGGTTAAACTAGCTTTCTATAGTTGAATATGTTTGTCAATTGAAATTATAATTTGGCATTTGTTGGCGCACCTAAACATTCTGTCCAACATTGCTGAATTTAGGGAAAATAAATGTCTTCTAATTGTGTTTATTTCCAATTTTAACTATCACTAAAACTAGTTGTCTATGCAGGTCTTCCTATTCAAACTATATCTCACCACTCAACATTGACAACCACAAACTTGAGGTAAATATATGTCTTTGACCTTAATTACATGTTTTATTCACATTTGTATATGTGAAATTCATTTTATTTTTGTACATACCAATTATGACAATTACGATGTGTTTTATAAAACTTGTGAGTGCATTCCTTGCAAGGGGTGACAATTGTTTGGAAATTGCACAAGTTGGAGAAAAAATGAATTCTATGTAGTGCAACATGTGTTTAATATCCAATGTAAACTACCACTAACACTAGTTATACATGCGATTTGTTCATTTGCAAGGATGCTTCATCAGTCCACAACAACATCCACAAATTACACATTATTCCACCTCTCCCAAATAGATTCACAAATTTTACTTTTAGTTAAATTTATAAATCAAATTGCCTGTTCTTATTCATTGCTCCTCTTTCATTAGTTTGATGCATATTTTATGGTAAGGGATATGATAAAATATGGTCTCATTTGATTGACCCCATTACCCGTTGCCAAGATACTTACCATACCTCAATCTTAAATGAAGCTCTTCATGATACATGATACTACTTAATGTTCTATATCGATATGTCATAATATTTTTTGTTACAATGATCAATGCCATGCCCTCTTTGTAGAGGATTATGGTTTTTTGAATACACAAAGTCTGTATTGGAACACACAGTTGTATGTTACTAAATATAACATGTATACATTCCTACTATATATTAACATCACACACGTTTGAACAAATATGATGTGTCGATTCAAAGAAAAGTTGGTAGAAACCATCACAAAATTTGTATAGGGCTCCAAACCCAGTGACACACCCCAAATTAAGCAGAATCATTTGCTATGAGAGCCTGTCAAATATGTGTCGATAAGATCCTATGAGTCAAAGATGAATATGCATATTTAATTTTGTTGGATTGCACATTAGTAACCATGTTGATTGGGAGGTACGTTGTTATACTCAGGATGCAATGGAGTCTTCAAATATGATGTCTCCTATATGGATGAGTGATGGTAATAGGGATGCGACAACTAGTTTGGTAATAGTTTGTTAGAGTTCCATTCTTAATTACTTTGAAAGCATAAAAGTTGTCATAGGCTAAATACAAATATAATAGTGTAGAGATTGTGTATTTGATTTACTTTAGGATGAGAATCACTTAGTGGGTGGGGCTCATGAGGCTATGGGTGATGTAGAGACAGATGAAAATAATTCTGATAGAGAGACTAACAATTTAGAAGCTGACCCATCTTACAAAGATGATGATAGTACAGACTATGAGGATGTCGAAGGTTAGATGGATGATGTCAAGAGTCAGAAAAAGGCAGAATGTGGCCCGAGCACATGTGAGGTGTAGTTTATATTTTAATTTTTTATTTTACTTTGTCTGTTATAGATGTTTAGAATCCTTAAATTGCACCCCTTGCAATTTTCGACCACATTTGGGTCTTCACCTTAGTGTTTTCACCCCTTGGACTAATTGAATACCTAATTATGCTCTTTCACATCACAAATGCCAAAATTTTCAACTTTGCACTTGTTCTGCACTTGATCCTAGCCCCAAAAAAGGGTAGGACCAGGGTGTAGCGCCCTGGTTCCCCTCATTTTGGGCCCTCTTTAAACCCTTTTTCCCAATTCAAGTTTAGGTGGGATTCTCCTCTTTGTGTCTACCTATGTCAGAAAATCAGTCAATTAATTCGACATGCAAGTATATAAAGAGGATTTCCCCTCTCATTTGAACACATATGAATAGACAAGAGATCAAGCGTACATCAAGCACTCAAGCAATCAATAATTCAAGAGAAATTAAGAATTTTTCAGTCTTCCTTCAAGCCTTGGAGCAATAATAAAGTCAAGGATCAAGCATTAAAGTGGAGATCAACATCCTATTTCATGAAACCCTAAATCCATGTGGAGGCAAGAAAAACTTCACAAGGAGGTATATTCATTTTAATTTCAATCATAATTCAACATCTCCCTCAAAGGGAGAACATTTCTTTTCAGTCATTTCAATTATATTTATCTCAATTTCATGGTTAATTCCAAAATTGGGGTTTGACCAAAGGTAAGCCCCTATTTCCAACCTATTTGCCTTAAGTTCTATGTGCAGGAAATAGGTGCACAACTGTACCTCTGGAAATAAGCTTCAGATACAGAGATGAAACAACCCTTTTTGACATGTGGAAAATTTGGAGGACCAAGAGGCAATGCCACAGTCCTTTCTTTTTTAGGGCATTTTCATAGGGCAGATCCAAATCAGCTCATATTTCTCAGGTCCAGGTGTACGACTGAATCCCGTATCTGTAGCTCGGTATTTTCTCAATTTTATCTTCAATTTTAACACTTTAGCCTAAATCAACTTTTCAACTTACAAAAGAGGGAGAAACACATCATAATCAATCTATCCACTTAGTATTTAACCCGTATCTAATTTGTGATATAATCTAGTATATTTCTCCCCTCTTTTGAATGTAAAGGCCACCTCCCCTCCATCAAGAAAAAATTGATTTGGTGATTTCTCCTTCTATGTTGCAAATTGCCAAATCAAATTTTCCCCTTTACATTTTGGTGAACCCAACATGAAACACCTTTAATTCTGATTTTTATTTTCAGATCTGAGTGTGTATGCAATTTAAAATATAAGTTTTCATTTACAAGTTTGATTTCCTTGCAAATTTTATAAATTTAGATGTTAATTTCACTAAAACCCTAATTTTTAGAATTCAAAATTGAGCTTGTGAATTGCTTAATTTGGGTTAATTATTTCAGATCTGAGTACTATTTCAATTTCACAATTCAAATTTTCATCTACATGTTCAAATTTGAATCAAAATTTTAAAATTAAGTGGTTGATTTCAAAAACCCCAATTTTTAATTTAAAAATCGAGCTTGTGGGTTGTTTAAATTTTGAATTTCCCTATTCACATTTGGTTGTTAATTTCAATACAAATGCAAAATGACAATCTTGAAACAAATTTGAATTTCAAATTAAAAATTAAGAGGTTAATGCAGCAAACTCTAATTTTTAAATTTAAATCAATCTTGTCCATTTTCCAATTTTTCAATTTCCCTTTAAACATTTAATTAATTAATTTAATGAAATATGAAGTCTTCTTTTATCCCCCTTCACATCATAAAGTGGGCCCTTAACCCTAAGAGTGCCCCTTTTTATTTTATTCTTTCAATTAATCATTTCATCAAATACCCTAATTATGTCCTATGTTGACCTTCAAGGCTTGATTTCGCACGTCTACACATCTTGGATTTCCACATCCTTCTGGAATTCTCTTTAGAATCACAATATCTTGCTTCCCCAAAAATTTGGCAAAAATTTGGTCGGACCAAGAGGCAGCCTCTTGGTCTCAACTTTTTCTCCCCAAATTTTGAGATCTTGTTTTGGTGGTATTTTATTGTTTAAATCCAGAGATTTGTGAAATTATATTGATTCTAGGCCGGTCTAAGGTCGAAAATAAAGTTGGGGTTTCAACATCATAATTTCCAATTTAAATTTTAAAATTAAGAAGTTATTTTCAACCCTAATTTTAATTTTAAATTTCTATCTCCTAGTGGGTAATTTTAATTTTAAATTAAGAGGTTGTTTTAGCAAAGCCCTAATTTTAAATTTCAATTTCCTTTAGTGCATGAGTTTTACTACTATTAGTCCAACCTACAGTATCCTTGTAAGAAGAGGTTATAGAATTAAGACTTCCCAAGGTTTAATTACCAAGGTGATAGAGCCTAATTTGGATAAATTTTTGAATGAGGATATTGGTGGTTCTTCCAATCCTACAAATGTCCCCATTTATCCTCATTCTTTAGATAATTATCATGATGTGGAGGAATCACTAACTAGGGTTTCAATTGACCAATTGGAGAATATTGACAATCAATTTGAAAATCGTCAACAATGGATGAGTCAACAATACCCAAAAATTGAAGCTCTCCCATTGATTGAAGGATTAAAAAGAATGGTTAAAAGTGATAAACTTGGTGTTGATATCTTGCTTATTATTGCTCATATTATTGATTCTAATATTAAGCCCGTGAAGAGTTGTGTTGAAGCCTTAGGTTATACGCAACCTCCCAGTCAAGTTAATCATTCCATTCCTTTGACTACTCCTATGGGTAGTGTTCCTGCATTTAAATCAAACATCATGGCCACCTCTGCATAAAATGTCATACCCACGAATGTTAGTCAAGGGGGCAACTCTTATTCTTTCATTCCTCCTACCACGAGTATTTCATTTTTTACCCAATCTTCTCCTATACCTATGAATGTTAGTCAACGGGGAAAATCCTCTTCTTTCATTCCACCTACCATGAGTCTTCCATTTGTTACCCAAACCTCTCCCATACCTACCTATCATAATGTTCCACCTCCTTATTCTCAACCCTTGCCTTCCTATAACAATATCCCTCCTTATTCTCAACCCCTTCCTTCATTCAACAATGTTACCCTTCCTTAATCCAACATGTCTAATTTCAATTCTTCTACCGACACTACAATCAATAGTCTAGTCCAAACAATTTCTTCTTTACAACAACAAATAGCTTCTATGAATCAATCTAAGTATAATGTGCCCACAATTGATGTAGTGAGCCCATTATCCAATGACATTGTTTGAGCTATCCCTCCTAAACATGTTGAAGTCCCTCAATTGGAACTTTATAATGAAAAAAATGATCCCTTGACTCATGTTAAAACAGTTCAAATTTTGTGTAGTGACTTTTCTAATGACCAAATATTGTTGGCTAAATTGTTTACTAGAACATTAAGGGATAAAGCTTTGCAATGGTATTGTTCTTTGCCTCCTTATTCTGTTACTTATTTTCAACATTTGGCTAATGCTTTTGTTGAACAATTTCACAATATTATTGGTCCTAAAATTACTTTGACTAATTTAATGCATTGTAAGCAAGGTGTGAAAGAAAAAGTGACTGATTTTATTGGTAGATATAAGCATTTGTATTCTCAAATTTATTTTCCTATGCCAGATCAAGATATTCAAAAGATTTTTATTGCTAATTTACAAAAAAAGACATTAGGGATAAAATTCTTTTTTCTGAGTTTACTTCCTTTATGCAGTTGTGCGCAATACTTCACAACTATCATCTTACCATGAGTCAATTGGAACAATCATCCTCTTCAATGGATATGAGTGATAAGGGTGAAAGTTCTCAACAACCTTTTGTGAAGTTCAAACTGAATAAGGGATTCATCAAATTTAATGACAACAATAACACTCAAGTGGTAGCCGCAACAGGTGTGCCTCCTTTGTCCAAATAATTTAGAAAAAAATAACTCCTCTTAATGAATATTTGCATAGTATTATGTCTCATTTGTTATAAAGGAACGTGTTGAAACTTCCCCCTATCAAACCAATTGATCCATCTAAGACATCCTCACCTTACTTTGATTCTAAAGCCTTTTGCCAATACCATCGTCAACCCGATCATGACACTGAAAAGTGTTTTTCTTTGAGAAGTCAGATTCACGACTTGATTAATAACAATACCATATTTGTGGCTGGTGTGAATGATAAAGGAAACAAATAAATAGCTCCTCCTAATAAAAACCTTCAAATTTTCACTGATCCTTTACCTTCCCATTCCACTAAGGTGATTGAGACCGATCATCTTGCATTCTCTCCCAATGATGTTGGCCTTGAGTCTAATAATGTGGTGAACCTTGTTGACAAAAATGAAACTCATAAGGACTTATGCATTACACTTGATCATAGTGAGACTATTGATGCACTTGATGGCCTATTATATATATCTATGAAAATCAAAGGCATACCTTCTTGATGAGTGCTTATTGATCCAACTTTCATGGTTAATGTGATAACTGAAGAATTTCTCTATACTTTGCAATTGCATCAAGTGATATATGATTATATTGATGTGGTAGTTAAAGTTATTGATGGCCTCTCTTGTCCTTCTATTGGTTCTATCACACTGCCTATTGATGTTGGCACTGAATGCTTAGAAGTTAAATTTTCTATCATTCCTACATCTGATCAATTTCATGTGAAGTTGGGACATCCTTGGATCTTTTCCATTAAAGTGATCGCTTCTACTATTCATAAGTGTTTGAAATTTCATCATAATAATAAAATCATAACTGTTAATCATAGCATATATCAACCTATGGTGAGGCATGGAGATGTCCGTCTTGATTATTTTTGGTCCGAACAATTCCAACCTCTTCAACCTAGAAGTGATGCTCTCTTTAAATCATATCAAAAATGAAAAAATATGATAATTTCTCATTGAGTAAATCTACAAATCCAAAACATAGCCTTCCTCTTGATGATCATATACCTCTTCTTGAGGATAAGATTATTCTTCCTCCTAAGGAAAGAAATAATCTTATTCCCAAAGAGGAATATATTCCTTCTCCTAAGAATGAGTCCACTCTTCCTCCCAAGGATATAAATTCTCCTCCTCCCAAGTGTCAAGCTATTCCTCCTAAGGGTAGACCTATTCCTCCTCCTGATGATGGACCTGGTCTCCTTCCTTCACCTCCCATTCCTCCTTTATATGGTGCAGTTCTGCCTCCTGCATCTTATAAAGAGAAGTGACCAACCTCTGCTATTATTCAACCTAAAAGACCTCAACCTATTCATCCTTCCTTAAAAGAAGAAAACAGACCTATACCTGATGAACATAAACCTTCATAACCTTCAGCTAAGACTAAACAAAACCCTTGTGCAAGAGAACATTGATGGAGATGTCGTGCTTGAGCTCATGAACTTGCTTCCCAAACCATTTCTTCTCCCAAGACACCTACTATTGACATAATTCCATTTTCTTCTAATGATGATGTTCAACCTAATTCTCCAAGATGAAAAATCTTAAAACAAATGATGGTTCAAGTTATATTCCTATTAGAGCTCCTATTTTTATTAATCTTGATGAAGAAATAGGTGAGAATGTTGTTAATGATGAAAATGTTGATCCTAATATTTCTGATGATGAATATTAATATGTTGACATTGACAATGATTTATCTAAACAATTTTCAAAAGCATTAATCCTAGCATGGTCCTTGTTTAGAACTTTTGATGGCTGTAATTCCTGCCAAAATACCCTAGAGAAATAAACCAAAATCTTTTAACAAAAGGAGATAATTTTTTTTTAAGGTAACTATCATTTCTATGCTATTTCTAACATTCCATTAATGCAACATTACTACCAATATTCATCAATGCACCATTAACAATTTACATGAATGCATAAATCAACAAGAAAACATCCATAGAATCATATTACGCAAGCAGAATGACCATTTAATCATTAACACAATCTCTATATAAACTCATACAATGCAAATCCATTCCCTAGGGTATCTCAATGTCATTACTTGAAAAAATCCTAACGCATCATATATCCATCTTAGAACATCATATTCTATTATCCATCTATCCATTTCATTTCCATACAACTAATAAATCCTTAACAAATTTGTATAACTTAGTCACTTAGCATACTCTTTAGATTCTCTTAGAAACTACCAAATCAAATACTCCTAATATCCATTTTTTCATAAAAGCATCATAGTTAGTATAACCATTCTCTTCTATAGGACTAGATTATTCTTTCAAGTTTCATTACGTATCTCTAAGATAATTAGCTCATTTACCTAAGTAACATAATCCATTTCATCTAGATAACTTCCATTTCTTAAACAAGATCTATAACAATGACTATTATTCTTCCAACTTAATTTCCATAAGATTATACATACAATCCCATCTTACAATTTCAATACAATACAAATACATACACAATAACTCTTTCTTATCCACATAGAACTCATAATCTAACATTACATAATGAATATCCAATACTTTAGTGAATGTACCATAATAACTTCACCTAACTACTACATCATCCCTTTCTCAATTACATCTGCATCCATATGAAGATACATAATATAAGGGTATATAATCTCTTTTACAAATACAAAGCATCATGATACAATGTTTCTTTTTCCAAGTGCATAGAAATCAGCTCCAAAGAATATTCACATGAGGAAGAATTCAATAATCCAATCCATGCACGCTAACATCCAAGAAGAGGAATATCCCAATGGAAGAAGGCATCTAACCAACCGACCATGTAGAACCAATAGGAGATGACATAAGGTTCCAAATTGCACTCAATACCTAAGCTAACACCTAAAAACCATAGGATACAACATGACACCACAAGACTCCAACATAAGAGTACAACATCAAAATACATCTCATGGATAAATCAAATTAATCAACCTCTAGAGGCACAATCAATAAATCAAGGCACATGGATAATGGACACATGTAGGGAAAGAGTGCCATCACATGCTATCCTCACAAAAGAAGGGGCCAAGCCTCACCCTGATAGACATTTGGAACCATCTCAACCTTGGAGCTATTTAAGGGAGATTGGTTTACCACTCCAATGCTCTTCCCAATCTTATCTCGAGCGTGCACGCTTCTAGGGCTATGAGGTGGGGCCACAAAACCAATTATTATCTTGTTTAGTGAATTCCTAAATACCCTAATGCACTAATTAATTATTAAGTTTATCACTTGCAATTACAAGAAAACTCTTCATGTAGTTTCATCAAGTCTAGACCCCCTCTTAGAGGCCTAATGCTCAAGACCTTGATCCACACATGCAAGAGCCCACTCTCCCTACCATGAAACAAAAACATAGGGTAGAACATAACAAGTGCATCACAATAACAACATGAAACTCATCAAGGAAAGCATCCAAAAATTCATTACAAATCTATTTCAAACTGAATCATAAAGGATAGCTATAAACATACAAACAAATGCCATATAACAAGAATCATGCCATAAGATCAAAGCATCATAATGCGACAATAAAGAGAGCCTCAAGAGTGATACAAACACATAAATAGGGAGAGAATATGAATCCAATGATACCATATAGTCCTAAACAACGAGGCACAACATAACCTCTCGTTGGAGCTGCATTTACTCATCCTCAACAACAAGTGATGCATACATCTTCCTAGAGAAACATTCCATACCTCAATAGAAAAGTGCAAAAATACTTGCTAGAGCCCAAATAGGATTCAAATGCATAAAAAAGGAATAGCACAATGCCCAAAATCATCATATTTGAAAGTATAGAGCCTTTGGAGTCAAAATCCATCAAAGAAAGTCAACTGAGAAGTCATAATCCAACCCATAAATTGTCTGATACTGTTTTAGTGCTTTTGTTACTGGGTTGCAACATTTGCAAAATGAGAGAAAGAGTCAATTAAACTTGCCCAGATTTGAGCAGAGGCACAATCAAGGTCTAAAACTAACCCATAACACATAAAAGACCATCATAAAAGAAGACTAGGGTTTACACAAGCCCAAAGAGGTCATAAATCCAAGAGTTTGATCACATCTGACAAATATATGCATAAAAATGTGTCACAGAGATAACTATACAAATGCAGATCATAACATAAGGACTCCAAATATAATGAGATCCTAAAATAAGATAAACAAGGGCAAATAAAGCCTCAACAAGGTCCAAATAATGCAATAGACATTTCACAAGAAATAAATTCAGACAAGAAGACATCTCCCATAACCATTTCCAGTAATACCCAAAATTGCAATCACAATTATTGTTGGCATTTGTGCAGAGTATGTTGATATGATGATATTATGTTGTCATTGATGTCAATATATAGGAGAGTGAACTGGCAATATGTTGAAAAGTGAACCGGTATAATGTGGTGAACCGATATATGTGCAAAGAAGTGAATAGGTATATTGAAGCTAAGCAACTGGAAAAGAGAACCGGAATAGCGGTATAAACCGGTATATGAGCAATAGGTGAAGCGCTATGTTTGTCCAAGTGAACTGGTATGATGGAATGTGAACCGACATATGGAATGTTTTCTAGTAAGTCTTAATATGGTATGATTACCAGTTGGTAGTCTTAGCTTAAGGGTTTTCGGTTGAAGTGTTCCAAGCCTGTGTGATTCAACCGATGACATTGTGTGATGAGATAGCATTGTAATCAAGATCAAATCATGTTGCCACGTTAGCCTTGTGCACGTGAAGGATCTTGCATGAAGGAGATTGATCCTATCTACCTCAAGAACGAGCGAAGTCTTTGCAAACGGTGGAAAACGCGTGATGAGTTATTGCCTCCATGAAGCGGTGAAGAACGAAAGATGGAGAATGTCTTGAGATCTGTTCAAGACCATTGTATTCAAATGCAAAGTGTTCAATGGTCAGGATTGAACTGATCAATTGCTCAACCTAAGTGTTTAGGGTTTAGGGTTTATGCTGTCGACCTATCTGTGTTCTATAAGGTTGATGTTGTGTTTCATGTTGGGGTTGCTGGCAAATGGTGTGTGTGTATCTAAGTGCAGAGATACGTGATTCTTGCCAGACCAGATGAGATAAGAGGATTGATTCCTACATAGTGTGTGTGCAGAAGGAAGAAACTTAAGTGGATCTGCATTAGGCATTGAGTGCTATTATTAGATCATTGTAATACCTGTTGATCTTTAACCACTTCAACAGTTGGAAAATCCCTTAACCAGGTAGCTTTAACCAGCTTGCTGTAAATCCTTTAATAGGGTGAGTCAAACTCATTGAGTTCTTGAAATCATCTAACAAGGTAACCTCTAACAGGGTTTAACCCTTAACCAGGTATTTAGCCATCCCTTAACCGGGTGATCTCTAACAGGATTGGTTCCTAGCAGAACCTGTTGTAACAGTCTTTAACTGGACTAGGCTCCTAACAAAGCGGACTTCTAAAGAGTTCAAAAGCAGCTTGTGGGTATTCGTCCCCACCGTGGTTTTTCCCAGTCGGGTTTCCACGTGAAAAATCTGTGTGTCATGTGTAGTATTTTTCATGTGATGATTTAAGTGATTTGTGTCTGAAGGTAAATCATGCTGAGCTAGTTGTTATTATATTTCTGATGATAGATTACCTATTCATGCATAAGGGTGAAATGGAAGTGTAGTATTAAGTTGAGTGGAAAGCTAAGTGATTAACCGGTTAATGCTTGACACAGTCATTCTTATCTTTACCGGTTGCACTCTATTTCAGACCGGTGTTACTATCTGTCAGACATTTGTAGTATTTACAGTCAAACAAGTTCGGGAAAAGTTTTTGTGACTATACTGATTCACCCCCCCTCTCAGTACTGGTTTGGTACTTATTGTTCATAATTGAGTTATCAATTGGTATCAAAGCATCCTCCAGGTCCTCTGTGTTGTAAGCTTAACCGCTTGAGGGAAAGATCCTATTGTAATGATGAAGAGGGAAGGTCCAAAGTTCAATAGAGATAACTTCAAAATATGGAAGGACAAAATGAATATTTAAATCAAAAGCATGGGTGCTCAACACTGGAGCTATGTTGAGAATGCTTTTGTTATTCCTACCCATACTCTCACCGATTATCAAAAGAGAGAAATACAGGAGAATGGGCAAGTCATGGAAGTCCTAATCAACAACTTATCTAATATTGAGTTTATTGATGTCTAGGATAAAGATCATAATCCCAAAGAAGTATGGGACACTCTTGAGAATATCTATGGCGGTGATGAGCATGTAAAACAAGCTAAGGAAGAAAGCCTTAGAGGGAAGTTTGAAGACATGTGGATGGTTGAAGGTGAGACCATTCAACAGTATGAAATAATTATCAAAACTATTGTTGGAGATATCAAGAGTGTAGGTGGTAAAATGGAAGATTCCACTATGGTAAGCAAAGTTCTGAGATCCTTATTACCAGTCTATGCAATAATGGTTGCTGCTATTTAGGATTTGAGATCAATAGACAAGACTAAGGTATCCCTAGACTCCATCATTGCAAAGTTGACAGCCTATGAGCTAAATAGTTTTGATGGCAGTGTTCAAAAGAGTGAATCAGCTTTTAGAGATTTTGTTGTATCATCCAGAAAAAGAAAAGAAGCAAGCACCAGTGGTGAACCAAGACAAAACAAAGAAATGGATGATGAGGAGATCCTGATGGAATTTGAAGCTCTTCTTGCCAGGAAACTTCCTAAAGGAACCGGTAAATACAAAGGTAAGCTCCCTTTGAAATGCTTTTCTTGTAACTGGATAGGACATATTGCTATAAACTGGCCTAATGGTGACAACAAGGACAAACTGGAGAGGTTCAAGAAATTCAAAGGAGGAAATCAGAGAAACTGTTTTGTTGCAGTTGATGATGATGTCACAGATGAGGAATCAGAAGATGAAGAGAATGAAGATATTGTGTTTGTTGCAGTAAAGGAAGATGTGTCAGACAAGAAGGCTCTTGTCTCCCGCTTTGATAATTCCAATGAATGGATTATTGACAGTGGTTGTTCTCATCATATGACTGGTGACCGAAGCAAGTTTCTATCTTTGGAAGAATATGATGGTGGTGTGGTTTGCTTTGGTAATGATGCACCATGTATGGTCAGAGGAAGAGGATCCATCTCTCTAAATGGAAAGAGTAATGCTGATAATGTGTATTGGATGGAAGGTCTCAGACACAATCTATTGAGTGTTTCCCAGCTAAATGATAGTGGACTCACTCTGGAATTCAAAAATGGAGTGTGCAAAATCAAAGGAAAGAAAGGTGATTTGATGGTCACCAGTATACAGACCAAAGGTAACTTATTTCAGCTAAATGCAAATATAAGTAAATGTCTTATGGCTAAGTTTGATGATAGCTGGATACGACATAGGAGACTTTGCCATGTAAACTTTGATAACATTGTGAAGGCCAGTAAGATCAAGGCAGTTAGAGGACTGCCGATGCTGAGCAAACCAGAAAATCCTTTGTGCAGAGAATGTCAACTGGGGAAAATGTCTTCCTCAACCTTCAAAGGTAAATATTTCATAGTTGACAACTTACTTGATCTTGTGCATACTGATTTGTGTGGTCTTATGAAAACTAGGAGTGTGCAGGGAGATAGGTATTTTATGATTCTTACAGATGATTTCTCAAGAATGATGTGGGTCACATTCTTGAAGGACAAGTCTAAAGCCTTTGGAAAGTTCAAATCTTTTAGAGAATTGGTAGAAAAGGAAAGTGGTAGAAGAATCAAATGCCTTAGAACTGATCAAGGAGGGAAATTCACTTTCGATGAATTCAACAAATATTATGAAGAGAATGGAATCAAGAGGCAACTATCTGCCCCCCAGACTCCATAGTAGAATGGCTTAGCAGAGAGAAAAAACCGGACTGTGGTTGAAGCAACTAGAACTATGTTGATCCAAGGAAAAGTTACTCACACCTTTTGGAGAGAAGCGGTGAGCACTGCAGTTTACACAATGAACTGGGTACTCATAAAAAAGGGAAAGGATAAGACTCCTTATGAGTACTGGACCAGTAAGACACTAGTGGTAAGCTACTTTAGAATGTTTGGTAGCAAATGTTATATCAAGAGTGAACATCAGAGAAAGTTCGATGCAAAATGTGATGAAGGAATATTCCTAGGATATTCCACCAAGAGTAAAGCTCTCAAATGTTTCAACAATAGGACTCAGAGAATTGTTGAAAGCATCAATGTTAGGGTTGATGAAAACTTTGGGAAACCTGAGGAAACTGATAGTGAGCAAGTAGGAGATGAACTGGTAGTAACCTTCTGGGAACTAGTTGCAAATCAGCCTAGTACCAGTAATTGTGTTCCTACACTGGTGGATGCTAATGCTGATGAAGATGAGGATGAAGAAGAAAACCAAGAGGAATCTTTTAAGAACATACCTAGATATGTCAAACTCAATCATGATCCAAAGCAGATCATAAGAGATAAAGATGCAGGAATTCTTACAAGAAGAATGGTCAGAGAAAGCTCATGTATGATCTTTGAATTTGAGCCTAAATCATTCAAAGAGGCACATAAAGATGAAGACTAGATCAAGGCAATGGAGGAGGAACTTGACCAGATAAAGAAGAATGGTACATGGTCTTTGGTACGCAGACTGAAGCATAAAAATGTCATTGGAACCAAATGGGTTTTCAAAAACAAGCTAAATGAGGATGGCACAGTGGTAAGGAACAAAGCCAGACTAGTGTGTAAAGGATATGCCCAAGAAGAAGGAGAAGACTATGGAGAAACCTTTGCTCCAGTAGCAAGATTGGAAGGAGTGCGTATGCTTCTTGCATATGCAGCTTTTAAAGGATTCAAGGTATACCAAATGGATGTAAAATCTGCATTCCTAAATGGAATACTTGAAGAGGAGGTGTACATAGAGCAACTAGATGGGTTTTCCCTATCAGAAGACAGTGACCTGGTGTGTAGGCTACATAAAACCTTGTATGGACTAAAGCATGCACCTAGAGCATGGTATGAATGCTTGCACTCACATCTTGTGAAGATTGGATTTGAAAGAACAAGTGAAGATAGCAATATCTATTTGAAATTAGAAGGAAATTAGATTCTGATCTGTGAAGTATTTATTGATGACATCATCTTTGGAGGAGATGACAAGATGAGTCATGATTTTGTAGATGAGATGAAAAGGGAGTTTGAGATGTCACTCATAGGGGAAATTAAGTTCTTCATTGGACTGCAGATTCAACAAATGAAAGAAGGAATCTTTATTATTCAGTCCAAGTATGTCAAAGAGGTGTTGAAGACCTTTGGCATGGAAGACAATAAACCGGTTGGTACACCAATGGTGATCGGTTGTAAATTATCAAAAGAGGATGACTCAGCATTGGTAAATGAGAAGGATTATCGATCAATGATTGGTAAGTTGCATTATGTAGTGCATACCAGACCAGACATTGCACATGCAGTGGGTATTACTGCTCAGTTTCAGCAAAACCCAAGAGAATCCCACTTGGTAGCAGTCAAGCGGATTCTTAGATATCTGAAGGGAATAGTTGACTATGGGTTATGGTATCCATACAATAATGATTTCAACCTGAAAGTGTTCACAGATACTAATTGGGCTGGTAATGTAGATGACCAAAAGAGCACAACCGATGGTGCATTCTTCCTTGGTGGTAGACTGGTCTCATGGACGAGTAAAAAATAGAGTTGTATCTCTCAGTCTACATCAGAACCAGAGTATGTTGCAACTTTTATGAACTACACATAGACTATTTGGATGAAGCATGTATTAAATGGCTTCAAAGTTCTTGTATCTAAACTGGTAAGCATATTTTGTGACAATACAAGTGCAATTAACATTTCCAAGAATCCGGTTTTGCATGCTAGAACCAACCACTTTGAGCTCAAGTATCATTTCTTGAGGGAGAAGGTTCAGAACAAGGAGGTTGTGTTGGAACATGTTTCCAGTAAGGAGCAGTTAGCAGACATATTCACCAAGCCTCTACCAAAGGCTATATTTACCTATTTGAGAGGTGAATTAGGGGTGCTGCCCCTTCAAGAGGTGAACTAAAAGTATGTGCTCCACATCAATCAGGTATTGCAATGTCCAATATTTTTCAAGATTGATGTGTTGAAGGATGCTACTCCTTAGGGGGAGCAGCATAGTGGAATAGGAAAACTTGTGCCTCCACTTTGGCATTGTTGTCAAAGGGGGAGAAGATGTGAAGCAAAGAAGATATCTGCAACAGAAGATGTGATACTAGGTAATATCTTTGTATATTGCCATCAATGCCAAAGGGGGAGATTGTTGGCATTTGTGCAGAGTATGTTGACATGATGATATTATGTTGTCATTGATGTCAATATACATGAGAGTGAACCGACAATATGCTGAAAAGTGAACTGGTATAATATGGTGAACTGGTATATGTGCAAAGAAGTGAACATGTATATTGAAGCTAAGCAGCTGGCAAAGAGAATCGATATAGCGGTATAAACCGGTATATGAGCAATAGGTGAAGCGGTATGTTTGTCCAAGTGAACCGGTATGATGGAATGTGAACTGACATATGGAATGTTTTCTAGTAAGGCTTAATATGGTAATGACTACCGGTTGGTAGTCTTAGCTTAAGGGTTTCCGATTGAAGTGTTCCAAGCCTGTGTGATTCAACCGATGACATTGTGTGATGAGATAGCATTGTAATCAAGATCAGATCATGTTGCCACGTCAGCCTTGTGCACGTGAAGGATCTTGCATGAAGGAGATTGATCCTATCTACCTCAGGAATGAGCGAAGTCTTTGCAAATGGTGGAAAATGCGTGATGGGTTATCGCCTCCATGAAGCGGTGAAGAACGAATGATGGAGAATTTCTTGAGATCTGTTCAAGACCATTGTATTCAAATGCAAATTGTTCAATGGTCAGGATTAAACTGATCAATTGCTCAACCTAAGTGTTTAGGGTTTAGGGTTTATGCTGCTGACTTATCTGTGTTCTATAAGGTCAATGTTGTGTTTCATGTTGAGGTTGTTGGCAAATGGTGTGTGTATATCTAAGTGCAGAGATATATGATTCTTTCCAGACTAGATGAGATAAGAGGATTGATTCCTACATAGTGTGTGTGCAGAAGGAAGGAACTTAAGCGGATCTACATTAGGCATTGAGTACTATTATCAAATCATTGTAATACCTGTTGATCTTTAACAAATTCAACAGTTGGAAATCCCTTAATCGGGTAGCTTTAACTAGCTTGCTGTAAATCCTTTAATAGGGTGATTCAAACTCATTGATTTCTTGAAATCCTCTAACAAGGTAACCTCTAATAGGGTTTATGTCATGCCCAACTTTTTGGGCACAAAAACAGAACAACAAATTTTTTTTTGACAACATGAACTCACAACATATCCTACATTATAATAACTTTATTAGAGTTTTGTCTTATCTAGGATGTAAATAAAATTGTTTACTAAGGTTGGGTTAATTAACCAACTCAAACGAGCAACTTTAATTGGTGGAGATTAATTAGTGTCACAGATTAGTTAGCTAGCTCAATTACCTTAATTAAGTTGTCACTAATTAAAAATGAGGGTTAATTGGTTATCTAAATGTATTAAATCTTTCTCAACCATAAAATGATAATGTTATAAATTAATTGATGCACACGCAAATTTATTATTTAAATCCAACCGATAAGGGTTCGAATTCCTATAATGCCATTTTCCCACTAAATCTGATATTAAGCTAAAGCTAGTTCTAATTTCCCTAAACCCTTAATTTTGATGATTTAATTTTAATCCGGCCAAAACCGGTCTCAAGGCTTATGGTTCATAAAATTAATTTACAATTTCTCCTTTTAAATTTTCCCCATGTACAATACAATCCTAACGTCCATAATTAAATTGAGGAAAATCTATTGACTAATTAAATAAATTAATTTGATTTAGTGTATAGTGTTTCTAACTATATTAACTCTTCATTTTTAAACCCCTTTGAATTAACTATATTAAAATTTTAAATTCTCTAAAGATTATAAGCATATACTAATTCAATTATTTAAATAACTCTAATTATTAATTAAAATATTAAAACTTAAAATCAAATTTCAAAATTCCCCCTTTTTTTTTTTTTAAAAAGAAATTTCCTTATTTCATAAAATGCTAACCCTAACCCGAAATTGGGTTAGGGTTGCATTTCTATTTATTTCCCACTTTTATTTTATTTTCTTAATAATTTATACCCTAACCTGAAATGGGTTAGGGTTTATTATACCACTTTTTGTTTAGAGTGTGTGTGTGTGTGTGATTGCAGGTACGGGGACGGATTAGGGCACGGCAGCCATGGACATGGCGAAGGGTTTCGATGAGGTAAGGAGCGGAGGAATTTGGCGCGGGCTCCCCCGGATGCCGCTGTGTGTACACACAGTGGCGGGCAGTGTCGCCCACTGTGTGCACACACAGTGGCGGACGGTATTACCGCCGCCCATTGTGTATACACACAGTGGTGGCCGCGGCCGTTCCACTGTGTCTACACACAGTGCGGTGCCTCCTGTGCCGCCCACTATGTGTAAACATAGTGGCTCGGCCGTGAGCCGTCCACTGTGTTAACACACAGTGGCTCGGCCGGTACCCCCGATTTCCCTTCTTTTTTTTTTCTGTTTTATTTTTATATGATATTTTTTTTTTTAAATAAAAAAGTATATAAATATATATATATATACATATATATATATATTTATATGTATATGTATATATATATATATTTATATATATTTATTTATATATATATATAAATACATATTTATATGTGTATATATATATATATACACACTGCCATGTCCAGAATATATACATATATCTCTTTTTTTTAGGTATCCATTGAGTATGTTTTCAGATGCAGGGATATATATATATATATATATCAACCTAATAGGGTTAGGATTAGGAAGCTTATTTCAAATAGTTTTAACACATAAGCATGCAACCCCTATATATTTTTTTGTAACAGAAATACACAGGTCTATGATATAAATATTTTTTTTTTTTTGTTTTACAACTTGCAGGAGTGGGTTAAATAATAGCACATTCTCTGATTTTAAATCTCATTTCCTAGGTGTGATTTATCTAATTATACAGCATTCAGGAGTTATTAATATATATCTATATTTTTTTTTTCAAAACAGCTATGCAACATGTTTTCTACAACAATGTTTAAATACTAATTCTTTTTCAGCTATGCCTAAACAGAGTTAAAAGTAACAAAACAACAGTAAATAAACTTTGCAAGTCACACTAAAACATAATGCATTCCTTTCTTCCCCTTTTTTATTTTATTTTTTATTTGCAGAAATAAACAAGATAACAGAATTCTTTCTAAGACAGAATTTTGATATAGTTTACAGCAACATAATAGGCTTCAGAATTTAAATAAAATTTTCTTTGCTTACAGAATATTTAATTACAATGGCCCATATTTAAAATGGGTGAAATAATCCAACCAGTCTCTCATTCTTAATGATGAGGACTTGAATAAAAGAACACATTTCTTTAAATAGAAATAAAAGAAAACATCTTAAAACTCTTTCTAATATTTTCCTGGGACAAACACATGGTATCATTTCTTTTTGCTTTTCTGCATCTGAATAAAAATTTGTATCTGAATAAAATCTGCAACCAAACAAATCTGCAACTCCTAGATTCTTTTCCCAGCAACCTGCATATAAAATTTTAGGGTTGTGACCATGGGATGCTCACCTCCCAGCCTAGGCTTACCAGAAGCCACCCCCGAGCTTGGAGAATCAAGACCTAGACGGGGTTACAAACAAGCAACACAACAAGCAAAGGGGAAAAATTAACACAACAGAGACATCCCTTCCCAAGCTGAAACTCCATCACAAAATGTGATGTCTTACTAGGGTGGAAGTGGACCAAGTACCCTAGGGGAGAAATATGCTAGATAGAACTTACAACCAACTCATGGCATCCATGAAAGCATAACCAAAAATCATCCTCAATCCCTACACCCTTATGACCCCCAAAAAGGCAAACATGCCATATTTGCACCCCCTTATTACCCCCAAGTGAAATAACACAAAGAAAAGCAGCAAGGGTCTCATGGACAGACCCTTGAGATCACTCTCATAATGAGAGCCTCTCACCCTAAGGGCTGTCAAGCTCCTTCCACCCCCAAGACCAATCTTTCCTCCCAAGGAAAGGATGGTCTTGAACACTCCCCAAACACAGCAATACATAAAATAGAAATAAGCAAGAAATCACATACATTTTTACAAGTACAACATAAATAAGAAATAAAACAATTTCCATTCAAGCATTCTAGAAAATTTTTACATTTACATAAGAGGGAAAAGTAACACCAACCTTGACCTGCAAAGGAAAAACTAGGGGAAAGCTTGATGAAGAGCTGCCCAATCCTCAAATCTTTTTCTGCAATTCCTTAGCCCCAAATTTACTATTCCTAAAACTGGTTTTCCTCCAAAATTTCTCCCAAAAATCTCCAAGGATGGAGAGTGGGTGATTACCTCACTAAGCTTCCATTCCTAGCCTAAGAAGGCCTCTCTCACTCCTTCCAACCTCTTGGATAGAGTGAGGGATCCCCCATTGGATTGGTCTTCCCTAGGTCTTACACACTCCCTAACCTAGGTACCTAGAGAAGGGAAATGGAATGGGGAAGAGGGATTACTCCCTTCAAGAAGGTTATCCTACCAAGGATGGCACTCCTATAGATGGAATTCGTCCATCTCGGGAAAACCACTTTTTTGGGTGGTTAAACAAGTCCTAAGGGAAAGACACATGGCCAATTTTGGCCTTCACCCATAGGTACCCCATGAGGCCTAATAGAAATGCTCTAAAATTGACTCTAGGAGTTGATTTGACCCTCAGAAAGTCCACCTAAAGTTAACCTACGGGTCAACTCTGAGTTGACCCTCCTTGTGGCTCACTAACCTAGATTTCTTGGTTCCTTCAAGGATAATTAGGAGATATAACAATTAACAAAAATAAAACTCTCCAAAAAAGGTGACATGACAAATTGCCAACACAACATACTACATAGGTGTCAAGTGACACTACAAAATAATTCCACATCACAATACACACGTGGCAATTGTCCCTTAGACGATTTAAACAATTCAATAAATACAATTTACACTCATGCAACATTTTATATTTACGAATAAAATACAATACATACAGGGTGTTGCCTCTCCAAATAGACAACCCCTGGTTTTACGAACGCACATAGGCCTAGGCTTGATTCTCCATAATATTTCCATGGTCACATGGATAATTTCCTGCACATCTCAATTTAAACATTAGTACTTCCCAATAGCCTCATATAATATAAAACACATCATTAGAATACAATACATTCATTTTGCAAAGACTTGTCATTATAAAATACGATTTGTCACAAATCAAAGCAATTCATCATAATCCTCAAAATTTGATCCACCTACAAGATATGCAAACATATTTCTAGCATTATAACAAATCCTGAAATTTAGATAATAACATGCATCATCACAATGTTACCCTAATCTAGAGTCATATAATATTCTATAACCACAAGGCATAGAAATGAAGCATCAATATATATATCAATGTTACCAAAATCGTGGGACCATATAAAGTTCTATATCCATAGTGTGTCAAAACTAGCATCCATAATAGTTCCAATATGAAAATAACTGAAGAAATAGGATGGGTCGGGGTAGGGCCTCACAGTTTAACCCTTAACTAGGTATTTAGTTATCCCTTAACCGGGTGATCTCTAGCAGGATCGGTTCCTAGCAGAACTTGTTGTAACAACCTTTAACCAGACTAGGCTCCTAACAGAGCAGACTTCTAAAGAGTTCAAAAGTAGTTTGTGGGTATTCATCCCCACTGTGGTTTTTCCTAGTTGGGTTTCCATGTGAAAAATCTGTGTGTCATGTGTAGTTTTTTTCATGTGATGATTTAAGTGATTTGTGTCTAAAGGTAAATCATGCTGAGCTAGCTGTTATTATATTTCTGATGATAGATTACCTATTCATGCATAAGGGTGAAATGGAAGTGTAGTATTAAGTTGAGTGGAAAGATAAGTGATTAACTGGTTAATGCTTGATAGAGTCATTCTTAGCTATACTGGTTGCACTCTATTTCAGACCGGTGTTACTGTCTACCAGATATTTGCAGTATTTGCAGTCAAACCGGTTTGGGAAAAGTTTTTGTGACTGTACTGATTCACCCCCCTCTCAGTACCGATTTGGTACTTATTATTCATCATTGAGTTATCAATTATAACTCAAAAGCATTCCCACTTTAATTTCTTTTCAATAACAAATAATAAATTACTGAAATCACTCCCAAAATTTCCCAAAACAATCTTTTGGCAGTCATGAAGAAAACAACTCTTTTCAAAGGTCAAAGTGCGAGATTGGAAAAAGATCTCCAACCTGGAAGTAGAGTGATGGTAATGCAATCGTAGAAGAGAATAAATCCAAACCAGCAAGCTTTCCAAAATCTAATCCAACCAAGCACTTCTCACTCCAAGCCATTCGAAAACCCAAAAGTCGCAGAAAGATATCCAGAAGCACACACCACAAAAATGCTCACAAAGCCAATAAATAAAATCCCATTCAAAACTACAGAAGAATATCTGCCAATCAAAATATTCCAATAAAATATATTCTATACCAACCCCCCTTCCAAAAATCAAGGTAATAATATAAAATAGTATTATTTACTTACCCTCAAATCTCAACCAATAAAATAGTAGGGTAGGTATAAACATAATATTTAATTACTCAATTAGTAACAAGAGAATGTAATCATAATATAATAAACAATAATAATAAATTAAAGCATAATAAAATAAATCAAACAATCAATTAAATAATAATATCATCACAATCACAACTCCCAAGAGGGCCAATCATAATAAAGGGTAGGTACATAAATATTAACAAATAAATAAATAAATAATCAAAACAATAAATAATTAGATAAACAATAAATAACCCAATAATAAATAAGTAAATAAGATAAATAAATAAATAATAAAAAAGATATATAAATAAATAAATAATAAATAAGATAAATAAATAAACAATAAACAAATAGCCAAAATGGATAATGAATAAGTAAATGTACGGACAAGCATAAATGCATCAACCAGTAATTAAACAATAAATAAATAAATGTATAGATAGACATAAATACTCAATCAATAATTAATAAATAAATAAATAAATAATAATTCAATAAATCAAAAGATCATATAATAAATATTCAATTAAACATTAGACCATAAAATAATAATATAAAATCATCAAGTAAATATAAATTCATGAAATAAATATCAATAAATAATAAATCTCTAATAATAAAAATTCACACATTAATATCAAATATTAATGCCATCCATTGATTTTATTTAATACTAAATAAACTATATAAAATGATTAATTATTAATTAATAAATAATCACAAATTCACAAGGCAACCCGACATAAGGTTGAACAACATACCACATGACACAGACCAATTACTCAAGCCAAGACACTAATTGAGAAGGGTATCAACTTAAGCCTAAAGTATGAGAAGGAAACGAATGCCAACTCTGACAACTTTCCATTAGGATATGACACGCTCAAACCTGTGAGACCAGGTGGAGTCTATGTCTGGTACCTACAATCCTGCATCCACCACTAAAACACAATACAACATATGTATGATACATATACATCATAAATGATCAGGCAAGTGATAGAGAGTCATAATGCCATATCATGCTCGTAATGAGTGGTATGACATCGTCCCTATCACGAAGACACTAGAAGACAATTACAATCATCAACTCAATCATCATCATAATTATAGAATAGGGTTAGCATAATCAAGATAACATCACAACCTCATAAGCAATATAATCCATACATGAATAGTGAGTACATAAGCCTGATCAACATATTAGTCCAGGACATAACTTCATCCACATGAATCATAATGAATCCACTAATATTAAAGAGACTATCAGAGCACAAATCTAAAAGTGTTTATCACATTCTCTCATAAAGGATGAGTCAGGGAGGGGCACTACAATAGCTCCATCTATCGTGCTCAATTCTCTCCTCTTGCGTGTTGTCCACCTTCCCAAAATAATGATGAGCAAGATCGGGGGGTAGATGACATGCTTGATTAGCTTCATTAGCACTACAGATTATCTCTCTCCTCTCTTTCTTGTTTGTGACCTTCTTCTATTTGTCTCTCCATTCTTCTATTTATCGTCCCTAGTGTTGTCTACTTGAGGACGATGCCAAGCATTGAGATCTCTTTTGGTCTCTTCCATGTTGACTCAAAAGGATCATGTGTTCCCTTCTTCCATGGTGGTTTCCTTTCTTTGGAGGATGAGGACAATTCTATGCATATATATACATGATATGCATGAGTTATCATAAAAAGAATACTGACTCCAAAGTTAGGTGAAATCACCTCATGTTTTGTGATCATTATCCTTTGATTTGTCCTCTCTTGGGGGCTAAATTATTGTGATAATGTGCTTGTCTTTTTGGGTGTATCCTACCTTAAATAAATTGCTCCCGATGAGGCATACACAATTGCTTTAACATGGGGGCATACACTTCACTCAATGATTTTGTCTATTGCATATCTTGATACTAAAATTTACTTAGCCTTTTACTTTGTAATTTTTGGTATTTTTCTTTTCACGACTCATAGTAAGAGAACCTTACTAATGTAGTCATGGTTCTCTCTTTCTTTCTCTCATGATTTTCCCTTTTACCTTGTCATTAAAGTTGTGAGATCCTAAAGTCCATTGGGGGCTTGATGTATCTTACCCCCTTGACGACTTGGTGAAAGTCTTTCAATCTGAACCCTTTGTACTTTACTGAGAGTATGATTGGCTTCATATTCTCTCTAAAGTGGGGGCTAAATGTAGCATCCTAAAATTTCACCCCTTTTAATTTTTGACCAAATTTGGGTCTTCATCATAGTGTGCGGCCCTTGGCCCGATTAAAGACCTGATTAATCTCTTACACATAAACAATGCCAAAAAATTTCAACTTTGCACTTGTTCTGCTCTTTATCGTAGCCCCAAAATAGGGCAAGACTAGGGGGTAGCACCTGGGTCCTCACTAGGACTGGGGCACCACGCCCTGGTCCCCCTCATTTTGGGCCCTCTTTAAACCCTTTTTTCCCAGTTCAAGTTTGGGTGAGATTCTCCAATCCATGTCGGCCTATGTCAGAAAATCAATCAATTAATCCAACAGGTAGGTATATAAAGAGGATTTCCCCTCTCATTTGAACACACATGAATACACAAGAGATCAAGCATCCATCAAGCACTCAAGCAATCAATCATTCAAGAGCAATTGAGAATTTTTAGTCTTCCTTCAAGCGTTGGAGCAGCTATAAAGTCAAGGATCAAGCATTGAAGTAGAGATCAACATCCTATTTCATGAAACCCTAAATCCATGTGGAGGCAAGCAAAAATTCACAAGGAGGTATATTCATTTCAATTTCAATCATAATTTAGCATCTCCCTTAAAAGGAGAACATTTCCTTTCAGTAAATTCAATTATATTTATCTCAATTTCATGGTTAATTCCAAAACTGGGGTTTGACCAAAAGCAAGCCCCTATTCCCAACCTATTTCCCTTTCTTTCTATGTGAAGGAAACAAGTGCACAACTGTACCTATGGAAATCAGCTTCAGACATAGAGATGGGACAACCATTTTTGACACGCAGAAAATTTGGAGGACCAAGTGGAAGCACCTTGGTCCCTTCTTTTATAGGGCATTTTCATAGGGTAGATTTGAATCAGCTCATATTTCTCAGATCCAGGTGCACGACTAAATCCCGCATCTATAGCTTAGTATTTTCTCAGTTTTATCTTCAATTTCAGCACTTTGCCCTAAATCAACATTTTAACTTACAAAAGAGGGAGAAACACATCATAATCAATCAATCCACTTAGTATTCAACCCTTATCTAATTTGTGATTGAATCTATAATTTCTACCCTCTTTTGAATGTAAAGGCCATCTCCCCTCCATCAAACAAAAATTGATTTGGTGATTTCTCCTCCTATGTTGCAAATTGCCAAATCAAATTTTCCCCTTTACAAGATGTAGTGTTGTCATTCATCCCTTGTACCTGTATGGATAAATACATTGTATGTCTTTTTAGTTGTGAGTAGAAGGTCAGTACGTATACTAGAATTATTTGCATAGGAATGCACACATCATAGAATTGAATGTGTGTGTGACAAATTTCTATGTTTATGTCTTTATGGTGCATGTTCATATGGAGGAGGTCACATATTTTGGGATCTAGCGAGGCCGAACATGCATAGATTGGTCAAAAAAAACCTTCCGTTCATTTGGGTGCAAAGGCATTGACCATCTATGACTAAAGAACAAAAAAAATGGACCTACTTTTGAGAGATTAAAGAATTACCTCAAGAATAAGGTGATGGATGTCGATTACTAGATGATTGTGAGGAACAATATCCAAAAAAGGCATGCGACTAAGCGTGTATGAAAAATAATCATATGGGGATCTCCCTAAGGGAGGAAAGAAACAAATTGTAGATGAAATGCATGTTTATAATAGTTTCTCTCTGGTTAAGGAGGAGAGAAGGGAAAGGCTTGTATGTTTGATGGAAAGAAATAAATTAGCTGAAATGATAATTTCTAGTTGTCCTTTGTAGTCTCTTATTTAAATTTTTTATAAGGTTAATGTATTGTGTATGCATAACAATGTGTTAAGAAGTGACCAATGTGGTTATGATAGGGTGATGCTGAGGTAGTTCATAGTGGAATTTTGTAGTCTCTAGTGGATTCGATAGCAAAAGAAATTCCTCAGACAAATTCTCAACATGACAAAGATGCAAGGCAGTCTTCGAAAAGGGGTCACAGTAGGGACGATGCGATGACACACATAGTTAGTATGTATGCCAATAGTCAATCAACACATAAGGTATTTTGGAAATGTAGTGTATATTTGTTGTGTGTTTTTATGGATTATGTGTGTTGTTGCATATGTGATTGAGGCTACCGTGTTGATTTATAAGTTCACTGAATTGATCACATTTAATTGTTTATGATGTGCACCATACTATCTTGTTGTCATAGGGTGGTTTTGAGGTGGGTTGTGGTGGGAGTTTGGAGGGTCTATAGATTTGGTAGAGAAAGGACCTCATATGAAAGAAAATATAGAGGACAAACCTCTAATGGAGTCTTCAGACATGGCTAAGAGGATGTAGGAGAGGAGGAAAAAAGATTCAGTTTGTCTAAAGAGATAAAATTGAAATACAAGGTATTTTTTGATTGCGCCATAAAGAATATTTGTGTCGGTGTGGTTAGCTACAAATTACTATGATGTCATCCCCACATTCTTGTCAATTTTTTATGTATTTCTTTAAAGTATTATATGTTAAATATACTTGTTCCATGCCTACAAATTTTATTTTAAGTGAGAAATGTGGTTGTCATCGGGCATTGTTGAGCTAGTTCATAGTCACCTTGAGCATGCTGTAGTGGAGTTGGCAGTGAAGGGACCTCATTAACCACATGTTGGACGTTATAAACATGCAAGAAAGTTGTCTAATATGGGTCAAATGAGGGATGAAAGGAAGAAACAAAAATTGTATGTGAAGGGGCATAGTAAATTGACACCTAAGATAATTTGACATTCTATTACACAAGTATTGTGTCATTACATAGAATATGTTTCTCCTTGCATTTGGAATAGACTAGGCTACCATAATATTCATGACATTGTCTTCTTGTATAAGTTCCATTAAATGAGTTTGCATGGAGTTAAATTTGAAGAATCCTATACACTGTTCTTTGTTGGAATGCACTGATACTGACAGTAAACACAAAGAGGGGGGGTGAATCAGTTTACTAACAATAAAAACAATCAATTCAATTATAAACCTCTTACCAGAGCACAACACAATGAAAGATATATCATGAAAGAAAAACACACATGACACCAATATTTTGTCATGGAAAACCCGGAAAGGGAAAAACCATGGTGGGAAACCCTACCCACAATCAGATAAATACTCTACAATAGTATTGTGAATAATTATAATGGGGTCTACACATGCAGAAAGGCCAACAACCTAGAGCGCACTGCTCAACACAAAGGGAAGTCTCACTGACCTACATAAACATTGGATTACAATCTAGAAAGAAATGAACTGTGAAAGTAGCATCTACTAATACTTGATACAGTTCTGGTTAAGCACTGATGTTTGATCTACATTACAAAACCTTTCCAACCTTCTTCTGAATGATATGACTTTATTTGCACATAATCCTTTCTTTGATAATGCAGACTTAACTAACCATAATCATCGCATACAAATTACATGAATAAGTCACCTATAAATACAAATCATCAACCTTATTGACAAGGTCAACTAAACCCTAAACCCAAAAACCCATAATTATAAAAATTACGTCACATGATACCATCGGACCAATATTATGATTTGCATTACATAGCATGGACATAAATGAAGTAACCAAACAATTATATCCATTGGGGATTCCGCTAAGACCAAAATCAAACATGCTTCACTTGTCAGTAGAAACCCTTAGTGAAAGTTTAACTAGATCCAAATAGGACCACCATAACAACACACCATCCAATGCAAAGTCACCAAACACTTGGGATATGATCAAGAAACACCTTTAGCATGAAAGAAACCGATTCCATAAGCTGGACCCAAAATCCATTGACCAAGTCACCAAAACAACATACCGATAAAGCTAACTGGGAATGCCAGAAGCTGGTAAAGCCAAAAGCTAGCCGAGAAAGCCAATAACAAGTCGATAAAGGCAAATACCAAAAGTGATAACCAAATCATGAAACCACCAGAATATAGAAAGCATATAACCATCAGAATCAACATCCAAAACTGATTCCAGAGGTCTAATCATACCGACTTAGAATCACAACCAAAACCAAGAAGATTACCAAGACTAACGGGGATAGATCCAATTGGGATAGTCTCCAACTAGGATACAATGTTGACAAAAATGACAACACTTAACCAAATCTAGCATATTGCCAACATTCTTGTCATAGGGTGCTCCTCATGGGGATCATGACGAGATTGAGCAGGGACTTCTCGATTTGCTTGATAGAGGACCCCCCAAAACATGTTGCATGGTCGATCATGGTACCGTCAATTATAAAGATGATGCAATATGAAACTTTTATGTTGATACAATTGTGGTCCTCAAATGTATTGTTAGTGTTGTAACACATATTGAAATTGTCCTCTTATCCTCACACTTCATTAGCCTTTTTCTAATATGCATGTATATACCATGTCAAGGAAACATTTTAGGCAACATTGTTATGCACATGTCATCCACAAAAGACAGAGATGAAGTGGTATATTTTGTTTTTCCAGTTCTTGTGTTAGGGGGAATAGTGCTTACAGAAAACTCAGCTCATATTTCATATATTTATTGTAGGAGGATGATATTCCTCTTGAATATCTTTGTCAAAAATTGAAGGGACGTTGGGATGAACGAATGATAAAGGTGTTGCAAACATCCCTCTTGGATCTACTATATTAAATATGTTGTCTCCCATGCATTGATATGATTACCCTTATAAACTACAATCTACGATCATACACTATCATTTAGTATTTACATGTGTAAAGCACGTCCCCTTGTTTTGTAGCATAATGACATAAAAGGAAGCCTGGGTGGAAAAAATTGGACAAGACAAATGTATTAGGGAGGTTGTTGCTATGAAAAAGGTGAATGTAATTCACAAAGGATCTAATGAAGAAAATGGGCATGGGGATAATGCATGGTAGAATTGTCTTTATGAACTCTTTGTGAGGCATATCCATTTTTCACATGTTTACCTAGAACCCCTCCATTCTTGAAAGACAATTGAGGCCCTGCATGTTGAATTACTCTCCTAGAAGCTTTGGTATAGAGAGATAGAGAATGAAAGGTTGAAGTTGTTGGTCAGTGATCTCGTGATGAGATACATTGACTTTAATATGAACTTCATAGGGATTAACGAAAAGAATGTGTTGTTGGAGCAAGAATTGCATCGCCAACAATCGATTATCAACAACCATGAGGCAAAGGGTGAGTCGAAGGGCAAGATTTTAGGTTTTGTAATGGTAGAGTTTGATGCCATGTTTGAAGTTATGGAGCATAACATAGAATGTCTGAAATGCATGTACAAAGAGGTTGTGCATGTTCCTGTACACAAAGTTGATCCAAAGGCTGTCCCTCCTCCCACCACCTTCAGTAAAGGAAAAAAAAGTTAAATATGTAAAATGTTAGCGAGGGTGTTGTCTTGTGAAGATCAATAAAACAAATGTATGAGTTGTGATATTCATTTATAATTTGTAAACCATTAGTGAGGGTGTTCTCTTCTGAAGAATGACAAAATAGATTTATGAGTTGTGATTTTTCTTTCTGATATGTAAAGGGTTAGTGAGGGTCTTCTCTTTTGAAGATCAATAAAAGATATTTATGAGTTGTGATTTCCATTTGTGATATATAAACTGTTAGTTTTAATGTTCGAATGCAGTTCAAACATACAAGTGCGCAAATGACTTTCCTACCAATCTTAATTTATTATAAATTGGGAGAAAAGTAGAAGCTCTATATTCAAGTGAAACACATCATGTTATCCATCTTGAGAATTGGAAAAGCATGTTGTGTTGGCAATAAGATGGAAACAATTGAATGCGAGATCTATGTCATTTTGAATATCTCAATCAGTCATAAGATCATGTGTATGTATTTAAATGTTTCCATTTCCTGATTAGTAAAGTTTGAAGATCTTCACAACAAATACTCCTAATACTAAAACTGAAAAACTTGAAATTATAGAAATTAGTAACGTATCTTTCTTCCATGTCTCCATATTCTTCACTTCTCCCTTTTTATCCAAAATCTATGGAAGAATCCAATGTTGAATTGTTTTAAAAGAGTCTATCTTTTCCTTCACATCCACTTCTTTGCCCTCAATATATGCCAGTTCCTTTATTAGAATATTTAACATTCTCCATGTGGTATTGATGATGGGTAGGGTTATGAAAGACTCTTAACAACCATGCATAATTTCTTTATGGTTCTGTTAGGACTACTGAAAATTTTGTAAATTTAAGTTAAGTGTGGACTTATATTTTCCTCTATAGGTTTTAGGGTTTTAAAAGCATGCAAAAGTGTGAAAGTTCCCATGCAATCCCTTGGCTCATGCTCCTTTTGTTTTAATCCTCTGTTGACTTGTTTAGCTAGTTGTCATAATCCTTAAGTTACAATGTCAAGTCATCACTGTCATCTGGCCACCAACCCCTTTGCATTAGGAATGTTGGAACAAACTGCTTCTGAATATTTTCCCCAATGTCTAAGGTTTAATATGTCATATTGTAGCTTTCCTAGTGAACGACCCCTTAACCCTTCATTTAGCAATTTTTTAAGCATGTGCACTTTAAAATCACTTAAGTGATTCATAATTTGCAAATATGCAAGTCCATTTTGAACATTAAGAAATTACCTGTGGACTTGCAGAGTGCATGGTGTAAGTGTTAAGGGTGGTCAGCAGGTCACTAGGTAGAGCATTAGGCTAAAGTCTCCACTTGTAGAGTTACTGAAAGACAATGGAAGAGCACACGAGATGAAGAGCATTGCCCATAGATCTGTAGTTAGCCAAATGGCTTAACAAATACACTTGTAGAGTTGCGGCTAGAGTAAAGTGAGGTGGTAAAGTGTTTTGCAAGTCCGAAGATGACACAATATGAAGAAGCATTACCTTGCAGAGTTGTGGATAGATGTAAGGCGACAACGGTGGGTCCCAAAATGTGAAAGTGGAAAAGCCACGAAAACAAAAGGTACATCAAAATAAGATGTGGCCACCATGGTGGAAAAAGCCACCCAATTAGCAAATGGTCAAAATGAGAAGACCAAATCAAAGGCATTTAAAATAAGCATATGGCAAAATCAATGACCCAAATTTAAAAGGCACACACGACTACCAAATTCAATTTTTTTCGCATCAAATGAATTAATGTCGATATGACACGAGTTAGCTACAAATGTGGGGCAATAAATTCATGAATTGAAGAGTTATTTTTCACCTTGCATTCAAATATTTAGGAGAAAAGAAGTGTAGTAGAGCGAAGAAGATTAAAGAACAATTGCAGAGCTAGGGTTTTAGTGGAGCAAATTGAAACGATGAGTTAACCTCTTCTTATTGTGGTTGAATAGTGAGAATATTAGTTGCTTGTGTTTCTGTGCAGCAAAATTCAAATAGATTTAAAAAGTAGAGAAGCCCTAAATTGTTTTGAGTTGTCAAAATGCCTAAAAAGGGTGAATCATCGAGCAAGAAAGCTAAGAAGGTGTCAAAGGTGGTTGTTGTTTTCCTTGAAACAAGTCAAGAGACACATAAAGAGCCTCATGTAGAAGTAGTTGTCAAACCTAGAGTAGGATCTAATTCTAGTATTGTCACTATCCAGGTTATTGCAACCCCTATTGAGGCCAAATCTAAAAAGCTCAGGGCTCCTAGGAAAAGGAAGGAGGAAGATTCTAGTTCTCAAGAGCCCAAACCCAAGAAGGCACGAGCCCCAAGGAAGAAAAATAAAGTAACCCCTGCACAAACACAAGTAAAAGAAAAAACACATGATTGATTTGAATACATAGTAAGGGTGGACCCAGTAAGTGTCGTAGAACAACCTACAAAGCAGGAAGAAGAAGAAGCAAGGTTGTATGCTCAAGACATATTAGATATCCTCCCTGAATCAATCATGAATTGAAGATAAAGGGACACCTTTACTGATACTTGTGCTCATTATGGAATTGCTCTCATCCTTGATAGAAGGTGGAGTCCGTTCTCTTGCTTCTACAAGAGAAGGAATGATCCAGCCCCTGTAAATCACCCATGGTCCCTTGAAATGGCTAGATTAAGCATGCTTGACATTTTTATTGAGCGTGATATGATAAGGCTCCTGGCCCTAAAGTATGTTTTTTCTACTAAAATAGTTAGGGATATTGAAGGGAAAATCCTTTTAGATATAAATAGGGCATAAATTACTGAGTGCTTCGGTTTGAGTGGACAAGCATTTCCAGAGATTGATTTGGACAAGTTTCAAGATGACTATAACAAGAAGAGAAAACTTCTCTGAGTTGAAGAGGTAACTCTCTTCAAGTTGAAAGGATGAGACAATATGAAAGTTTCCCTCTTCGCTACAAAGGAGCCTATCTTAGTAGAGAAATTTAAGAATCATTATGTCAAAACATACCATGCTTTGTGTCAAATTTTGGGAAGGGATCATGAACCGAGAATGCCAGTTGGAATGATGCTGATGGCAATGCGGATTCAACATAAGCATGTGAATACTTTGTATGACTTTGCTATGTATATTGAAGAACAAATACATCAAGGCCTAATCAAGGTCAGGGAGGATGGAAGAAGTATTAGTTTTAAATATTATGCCTTTGTATGTCATTTGATTTTGCACGAATATAGGTATGAGTGGTATATTAGGTTGGGGTTGAGGTTCACTAATGATCATGGAAGAGCACCCAAAATTCAAATATGGTGTTCCCTCTAGGATAACCAATGTCCCATTGCTAATTGTGTGTGTGAAAAGTGGATAAGTATCTGCAAGCTATAAGACACAACACTTCAATTAAGTCATTGCATGCATGGTTAGACGGATATAATCATGAATATAAAAACCATAAAAAATTGACCTATTGCCTTCTAAAAGATGCGAGTATAGAATTTCTCTCAGTTTTGTATAAGCAATACTAGTGACTAGACTACACCAAGACGAATGATTTAATCTATATGAGCACAAGAATAAGCTAAATGGATGCAAGATTAAGCTAGATGAATAAATAGTAAGCTAGATGGATGAATATTAAGAAAAATGAATTCAAGCAATCTTGATTAAACTTAAATATGCAAAAATCTAAACTAAGATGCAATAATCTCAAAGCACAATATCTTCAATGATTCCAAAGCAAAAACTGCACAATAACAATAAATCTCCAGGGTATTTTGAATGAGAGATGAAGGTTGAATTTATAGAGATTCAAAAGAGAGACCAACGGTCAAGATCTATTAGCAATGAGTGGTTGAGATTATTCAAGAAAAAGCACAATTTAGGATTAATTGAAATAATTGAGAGATCAGATTCAGTTAATCTTGAGATAGATTTCAATTATATCTTGATTAAATGCATTCAGATTATAAGTCTAAGTCTGCATTGGAGATTAAATTTCGTTGATTCTATGCAATTGAGATAAAATTAGGTGATTCCATGCACTTTTCTTTAATTTGCTCAAGATTTTTATTTAGAAAAAGCCTTTTCAATGCAACTGAACTTATTTTCTCAAAAGCTTTGAGTTTTAATTTTAGAGAAAGAAATATCTTAGGTTTGATTTCTTCTCTCAATTTAATTCGTTTCTTTTGTTTTCAATTTAACTCTTTCTTTTGCAGATTAATTCCTCTTTTTGTGATAAATCTCTCTTTGTAAATTAATTCTTTTTTGTTTGTGATAAATCTCTCTTTGTAAATTAATTCCTTTTTTGTGATAAATCTCTTTTATAAATTAATTCCTATTTTTATGATTAAATGGCAAATTTATTTATTAATTATGCTAGGATAATTAATTAAAGAAATAGGATAATTGATTAAAATGATTTACTTGGAATGATTTAATTAATTAAATAAATATTTAATTAATATTGAATGATTTATTTTCCATCTAACATTAATGATTGAAGAATTAATTAATTAGGTGCTCAAGGTTGATTTAATTGCCTTTGGTTAGGACCTTGGTGATGTTGTTGAGATTAGGGACCCATGGTTTAGGTGACCATTTTTAGGGTATTGCATTTTCCTCTCTTTGAATTATTGTGCGAGCAACACGTTGGTTCAAAGAATAGTTCATGTCAAATAGAAATCAGTTCTGAACTTGATGGATCACAAACCGATAAAGAGCGTGATGTTCAACTTCATTTGAAGCGATGAAACTTAATAGATTTGATTAAAGCGATATCGATCCTGAACTTGATTGAACTAGGACCGATAAAGAGAGAGATATTGTTCTTGAACTTGATGGATCAAGAAACGAGCATCGATCTAGAACTTGATTGAACTAGATTGAGCGAGAGATGCAACCGATTCTGAACTTGATTGAACTAGATTGAGCGAGAGATGCAACCGATTCTGAACTTGATTGAACAAGAACTGACTGAGCGAGAGATAAAACTGATTCCGAACTTGATTGAACAAGAACCGATTAGAAAGAGAAAATGTCTAGCTTGATTTGATATGATGAAACTGAACATCGATTTGAAGATTGATTCAGATAAGGACAAAGATTGATATGCCCCTAGAGATTTCTTTATTTCACATCGAAGAATCTCAACTTGATACAACGTGATTTAGTTAAGATGCCCCTAGTAACAAGGTTTAATTGATTTTCTTGTTTGAAAAGAATTTTGCTCGACTTTGTGAAGAGGATTTGAAAAATTTCATGACTTTTGATGATGATGATCACTGAAAAGGTGTAATGAGTATGCCACCTCGGGAGAAAAATTGAAAGATAGCGAGGGTATTTAGGCAATTTTGAGCGATGATAATTATTTGAGCATGAAGATTGATGTTAGAATTAATTTTGAGATCAGAAATGATTTGAGATTATAGTTGAATTGAGCGCAAAATGATTCAAAAATTTACTTGAGGATGAAAGTGCTAAGTGATCAACGTCGTGAAATTTTGACTAGAAAATTAACACTAGATTTCGATTTCGATCCCAAAAATGGACTTAGGGTAGTCGATTTAGCTTAGGGTACAAGTTTTATGTCCATCAAAATGAGTTTTAAAAATTAGGGTTTGGGCTATATAAGGGGTTCAATGTGTCATTTTCAATTCATTTTTACCTATCACAGTTTAAAAATTTGAAAAACCTTATGCAAAGAAAAATGGCTATTCCGATTCAGGAGCATCGATTCGAGTGCCAAAGACGACATAATCGACTGCAGAGCTATGACCCAACAGTAAGTGATCAATCTTTAGCCTTTGCAATCCTTAATTTTTGAATTTTTGTTGAATTTTTTCTTTTTTAAAATCTGTTTAAAGTCGTTGTCATTGTTTAATCGTGCGGTGCATGACCATTTCTTGTACGAGTATCTGTCCTTTTTTGTTTTATCGTTTAAGAAAGTAGGGTTTGTCGTCTAGTGTATACCCTTGCTTCGTACAATAGTTTTCTTATAAGACCATTTATTCGTGCAAGAGGATATAGTTTGTCGTATGAGAATGTTTACTCGTGCGGGGTGTAATGTTTGCTCGTACGAGATTCTGATTGTTTGTGGAAACTCGTACAAAAAACAACAAGCATTTTTGAGAGTGTAAACAACAATTTTTGATTTTGAATGTGTTATATTTGGATTTGTGAGCATGTTTAGTATATTTTTAGTGGAAATTTGATCACATGCTGATGATTTGTATGTTCAATTTTGCAGATTTGGTTGTCAGATATTCAGTTTCGGTGTACATTTCCGCCGATGATGAGGCTAGTTCGCAAGTTATCAAATGCAGAGAGAGGGCATATTGGTTTGTGTGGATTCAGATACCTATTATAGATGCCTGATATCCATGTGAATCATGACATGTTGATTGCTTTAGCCGAGCATTTTCATTCAGAGCATAACACCTTTCATTTACCTATTGGAGAGATGACCATCATGCCAGAAGATATATATAGGATTTTGAGGATTCCGTTTGTTGGAGACAAGGTTGATTATGATTCTACTCAATGACCAGGTGTTTTGGCATTGCGACGGATATTCCATGAAGAGACTATTCTTGAATGCGCTATTATGTGGGATGATTTGATGAGCAGATATGGTGCATAGTTCCCTCTGGCTTGTGTTTTGGCAAGTATGATTGGTTGTTTTGTGATGCTTGATAGAGGATAATAGGGGTTTTTATGTAGTTGGGGTAGAATGCTTGAGAGGTTGTTGACTCATCCCGTGAGATTAGGGTGGGGATCATGTTTACTTGCTCATATCTATCATGAGATGTACGAGATTGTGTATCGGGAGGGGAAGAGCATGGTAGCAGGTGTGTTAGTTTTGCAGATATGGGTATGGGAGCACATCTCGGTATGTAGACGTATTGTAGATTATTCTAGAGAGGTGAACCAACCTATTGTTTGTTGTTATTCGGGTTATGTTACACAGCCCCACCTGGGCAAGATTGACTATTAGAGGAGGCAGTTGGATGATCTGATTGTTGTAGAATGGAGACCGTATGGGGGTCTAGAGATGTGGGATGATTGGAGAGCGTAGGGGAAGGAGATGTTCATGAATCAACCTCTCATTGGCAGATTGGTGTCTATCATTGAGCGATTTGTAGTATCTAGGGTGATGAGGCAGTATGGGAGACCATAGAGTATATCCCAGGAGTTCACAACCTATGCTCGATATGGGGAGGAGGAGAGATGAGGATGGGCATCAAGACTATCATATGCATTGAGCATGTAGGAGTTAGTGGTTTTAGAGCCACAAAGATGGGACTACTTAGAGGATGTTATAGATGCGGGAGCATTGCCCCAGTATAGAGATTGGTTTCAGAGACATCCTTTTCCTCAGTTTACAGATCCGAGAGAGCAAGCACCTCTTATAGAGGAGGTTGAGGATGATGTACCAGCACAAGTACATGTACCAGGTAAGGTACAAGGATGAGGGAAGGTACATGGATAAAGAGTGGATGCACCTAGGTGGACAAGAGGTGATCCTGGTGCTAGTAGCAGTAGGGTACTAGCGGGAGGTAGACAGTGACAGAGATTGGAGGGTGGATCCTTAGGAGCTTTTAGGGTTGAGGCTGGTAGTTATAGGGCACCAAAGGTTGGAGGTGAGAATGAGAGAGTTGCTCCTAGGTAGGTTAGGCAGCGGAGAGATGAGCAGGGAGGCAGAGAGGGAGATGTTGGGAGAGAGCAGGGAGTACCAGATGTAGTACGGTCTTTGAGATCGAGGTTGATAGGTTTGTAGTCATAGTTGACAGTCGCATAGATGCAACTGGCAGAGCAAGACCGACAGCTTGTAGAGGTCAGAGCAGAGCATAATCGACAACTTGCAGAGGTGAGAGCAGAGTGAGATGCTCTTTAGCAAGAGGTTTTGCATCAGATGAGTCGTGCAACTTATTACATTGCATCTTATAGTGTGGTGGTCCTAGTAGTGCAGTAGGTTGTTCCATTTTCTCAGTATATGGATTGATCTGAAGGATCTAGGGCACCCAAACAGGACGTCGGCCAGCAGGCACCACCTCCTCCACCAGATGATGAGGGAGAGGCAGAGAGCTAGATTTGTTATATCTCCTATATTTTGTTATATATCCCATTTTTGTAGCCTATATGATTCTTGCTCTGATGAGACATTGTATATTGCAGTTGATATCATTTGTACCCTTAGACACTGAGATTATGACGAGATATACAAGCTCTTGATTTGATTTCATCGTACTTGTGTTGATTGATTATGAGATGTTGTTCTATATGCTTTATTTTATATGTATCCATATCTTTTCAATATGGATGCATGTAATGTAGATGAATATGGATGTTTATTTTTTTGTTTCTTTTTCATATGGAAATAAATGATGAAAATGAGTAACTAGTAATACAAATGTTTAGTTTTTTTTTATGCAATAATATGAATGTTAATAAATATATAAAATGTATGGATCTATATAAGATGCTCATGTATGCAGCTAGCATCTCAATACACAAGTACTCGACCAGAGAATGATGATTAAAAAAAGATACCACTTAGCTGAGAAATGACGATTTCTTTAGACTCTCATTCAAAAGATAAAGAGATCATTGTTATCAAACTGAAATCACCTAAAATGCATAAAATTTAGAATGAATGCAACCTATGCTTAGTCACTAGATTTGGTATGCTTAATTTTCATCACTGAGCGTTTTACAAACACAACAGGCAAAATAGAGTTCATTTCTTTTCATATGCAATATTAATTATCTTGTTCGCAATGACCCTTTTTTCGTTCATATCCTTGGACAGATTACGCATGCATCCAGATTGCACATTAAAAAATTCCCTCAAAATAGACAAATAAATGACTCCAACCTCCCCGTAGCATAAAAATAAGTGGAGTCGAGGTATGTGTGGAAATTTCACCTTGATGTGAAGGCACTTATCACAAACACCCAGCTGATTAGATGTTTCCAGATCATTAGAATCATTCCTACAAGCAGAAAACAAAGAAAAGTATTATGCCCCCAATCCTTGCTCCTCTTAGTCAAGATAGACTTCCTCAAGTTGCTCATAGGGAATAATAATCAAAAACCAATTTAAAAGAACACACAAAGAAAAATTTCAATCATATCTCAAACAGTTTATTTTGCTTGTTTACTCAGTGATAAAACTCTTTCAGTAGTTAGGAGACATGTGACTGACTCAGGGTGGATGAGCTGGTACTACCGATAGAAAGATGACTTGGTTGATACTTCTTAGGACATGTAGATTGATTAGTTGATTACCCTAAGACTAGGACATTGATCGGTTTCAAGCCATGAGAGTTCCAAAAGAACTAGGATGTCACAAAAGCGACTAAAAGATATGTACAAGCGAAAACAAAGATGCAGGAAAGCGGGAATGAAAATGGGAAATGCCAAATTTGTGTTGATAGATGGAGTGCTTGAGTACAAGAGGTGCCTGTTTACCAAGTTTTCACCAAGGCATTTGATTTATTTATTTATTTTTATTTATTTTTATTTTTTTGATTTTTTGATTTTTGATTTTTTTGATTTTTATTTTTTCTAGGACTTTTTAGCTGTACAGGTTGCTAGAGTAGAGAATACTAAGTGAATAATTTCTTCAAGTGAATGGTGTTGATCGGTTCATGGAGTTGTTCTCCTTCCAATGTTGAGAGTTGATAGGCACCAGAGCCAAAGACTGCAGTAATGATGTAGGGACCCAACCAGTTGGGTTCAAACTTCCCTTTGTTATCTCAAAACTGTTGATATTTAGGATTTTCTCTCAAAACAAGGTCACCAACCTGAAATTCACTTTGTCGAATGTCCTTGTTATAACCTCTAGACATTTTCTTTTGGTATGCTCTCAGATGATCAAATGCCACTTGCCGATGTTCATCCAACAACTCAAGTTCTTGCAATCTAGATATTCTGTAGTCTTCATTAGTAACAAGACCCTGCAAAGAAACTCTCAAAGAAGGTATTTCCACCTCAACAGGAAAGACTGCTTTGGATCCATACACCAAAGAAAAAGGTGTAGCCCCAGTAGGTGTTCTGATACTTGTTCTATAAGCCCATAGTGCAGGATTGAGCTGTAGATGCCAATCCTTTCTAGATTTGTTTACTATTCTGTGTAAGATAGTCAACATATTTATGTTAGATGCTTCAACTTGTCCATTACTTTGAGGGTAGTATATGCATGACCAGTGTTGTTTGATTTTGAACTTATCACAGAGCTCATCTAGATCTTTTTTTTTGAACTGCCCTCCATTGTCAGTCACAATGGAAGAAGGTATCCCATACCTACAAATGATATAGTTAAGGATGAATAGAGCTACTTGTTTACTGGTTGCTTTGATTAGCAGAACCACTTCTACTCACTTAGTGAAGTACTTAGTGGCAGTTATGATAAACTTGTGTCCATTAGATGATGCAGGATAGATTTGACCAATGAGATCAAACACCCATTGTTGAAAAGGCCAATGTGTGATGAAAGGTATTAGATCCTTGTTGGAGCATGTATGAGATTTTCATGTAGCTGACACTTCTCACAATTTTTAGCAAATTTTATAGCATTTTTATCCATATCTGGCTAGTAGTAGCCAACCCTTAGTAGTTTTTGAGCTAAAGTTAGACTGTTTGAATGAGATCCACAAATACCTTCATGCACTTCAAATAATGTACATTGGGAATCTTCAGTTTCTAGACACCTAAGCAAAGTACTATCCAAACCTTACCTATATAGATCGTTAGTGATGATGACATATCGTGAAGCATTTCAGATTAGGTTCCTTTCTCATTATGGGTAAGATTAGCAGGAATAATTTGGTCACGCAAGTAAGAGTAAATGTGGCTATAGCGAGATGAGTCATGTCCAATGATAGAATAGGCCATCTAGGACTCAGGGGAATCATAAGCAGGATAATGTAACTCTTCCACCAGGAATTCATAGCAGAACTCAAATTCTTGTAGCTGTGGTATAGACGCTAAGGTAGCCATAGTATCTGCTGCTCTATTTACTAATCTAGGAATCTGCTAAAATGATACAAAGGTAAAGTATTTCTTGAGTTCATCAACCATTCTTTTATAGGGCATTAGTTTCTCATCTTGAATCTGATATATATCATTGATTTGCTTGATAATTAGCTGAGAGTCTCCATAGATGTATAACTCAACAACCTTCCATTCAATAGCTAGCTTGATTCCATTTACTAAAGCTTCATATTCTGCAATATTATTTGTGCATGGAAAGAGAATTTTGTAAGCCTTTGTGATTGAATATCTTTGAGGAGTGATAAAAAGTATTCCAGCACCAGAACCTTATTGAGTGAAAGACCCATCAAAGAACATTTTCCATGATCGCTGAGTAAGGTGCATGATGGATTCATCCAAAAATTCTATGTGCAAAGGTTGATTGTCTTCAAGCGGAGCATCAACAAGTTGATCTGCAATGACCTATCTTTAGAAAGTTTTATGTTCTATATATTCAATATCAAATTCTGTAAGAATCATGACCCATTTAGCCAATCTTCCTGTAAGTGTTGCTTTGATGCGAAGGTATTTGAGCAGATCAATCTTAGCCACCAGCTGGATAGAATGTGCTAACATGTAGTGTCTTAATTTATGTTATGCAAAGACTAATGCCAAACAAGTTTTTTCTATGATAGTATAATTCATCTCATAGGACACCAAGGTTCTGATGATATAATATATAGATATTTCCTTTTTATTCTCATCTTGTTGTGCCAAGAGTGCCCCAGTGATGTATCTATAGCTGATATGTAGAGAATTAATGGCTTGCCTTGAATTGGTGGCATCAATATGGGTGGATTAGAAAGATATTCCTTGATTTTCTTTAGGTGTTCTTCACAATCTTTATCCCAGTTGTATGTAACTCCTTTCCGTAATACCTTTGTGAATGGTTGAGCCTTATCTGCTAGCTGAGAAATAAAGCATCTTATTGATTGGAGCCACCTTTGTAAACTTCTCATTTGACTGACATTCTTTGGAGGTGGCATTTCCATGATAGTCTTAATTTTTTCTGGATCCACTTCAATTCCTTTCGCTGAAACAATATATCCTAGGAGCTTACCAGATGTAACCCCAAATGCACATTTCTTGGGATTTAATCTAAGTTTGAATTTCTCCATCTTGTCTAATATTGGACCTAGTTCTGATAGATGTGTTGATCTTCTAATATATTTAACTAGAGTATCATCAACATAATCCTCCATGTTTTTGTGCATCATATCATGAAAAATTGTTGTTACAACTCTTTGACAAGTAGCGCCTACATTCTTTAAACCAAAGGGCATTACATTCCAGCAAAAGGCTCCCCATGCACAAGTGAATGTTGTTTTCTCTTGATCCTCAGGTGCAATTTTGATTTGATTATATCCGGAAAAACCATCCATCAAAGAGTACATTTCATAGCCAACAGTCATGTCCACGATCATGTCTTTGTTGGGTAGTGGAAAATCATAGTTTGGACAAGCTTTGTTTAAATCTCTGAAATCAGTGTAAACACATATTGATTTGTTAAGTTTAGAAATAGGTACAATATTAGATATCCATTCGGCATAATCAATTTCTTTAATGAATCCACCTTTTAATAATTTTTCTAGCTCAGTCTTAACAAGTAATGCAACATGAGGATGCATTTTTTGAAGTATTTGCTTAACAGGTTTATCTCTAGGAGTGATACAAAGATGATGCATTATGAGGTTATGATCCAAACCCGACATATCAGCATATGTCCATGCAAAATTGATCTTCTTTTCCGTGAAAAAATGAGCAAATTCTTTTAGTTCTTCAGCTGACGAGGATTGAGCTACATGTATGGTATGCTAAACTTCTTCTATTCCAATGTTTACTGGCTGTGTAGGTTCAATTAGCATTGATGATCACTCTTGAAAGTGGTCAAGAAAAATGTCAAGTATCTCACCTTCAGGTGCCTCATAGAGGTTTTCAATGTTAGGTATGTCCTTTATTTTTACTATTTTTTATTCTAACACTGCCACAATGTGGTTTTTGCCATCATAACTCTTTTTTTTTTTTTTGTGACTAAGATACTTGACATATGTTGTTGTCATGCTCTCACTTTGTTCACTGATGGAAGAGTTCATTGGTTCAACTGCATTAAGATAACAAGCTAATGTATAGTCATTGGCAAAAGTAGGTATATTCAAAGGTTGACCTTGGAGAGTATAGTCAATTAACTCAGGATGTACCAGGGATAAAGTTTTAATAGGTTCAAGGGAATTCACGACATTATCATCACAACCTCGGACCGACAAGTCGAGTTCTAGAAGACTACCTTGCGTAAGCGTCTCGAGACCAAGAAGAGTTGGAACATGATTATCAAAGTTTACGTTAGTATTTAGTGGATCTATCCCAACAGACCTACCAATAACACCGTCTTCTACTTCAGACTGGACTACATATCGTGGTTTGATAGTAACAGGTTCAGCAAAAAATTTTTTGACATTCATGATGAAGTAGTCATAGTTTGGTGTCAAGTAGGTAATGTCATAAATAGAGCTTATGTCAGAGTGATCAGAGTCAAAAGATGAAGCCTTTGACTCTTCTTCAAGTGGCTTAGTGAAAGCATGTATAGTATCAATATCTACATCTTTGATGTTGCAAGATCCTTCATGATTTGGTTCAATGATAACTTGTATTTGACATACCTGTTGACATAACCTTGATGAATCTGTTAGTCTCTATCGTCTTTTCCATTTAGCTTCCTCTGGAATAATGACCGGCTCTACTTCTGTAGCCTCCAATTATTCATTGGTAGTTCCACACCTGATTGGCTCTATCTCACTAAAGGGAGATATAGTAGGTGAAGAACTTTCTTGTGTTCTTTCTGCTTTCAGCTGTTGATAGTCTTCTTGTCTTTTTAGTCTGATTTCCTCTATTTCCTTTTGTAGCTTCAAGCGTATTATTTCTTGTGCTTCATCTATGATATCACTGGGTTCTTTAGGATTTTCTTCAGTAGATGTCTGAGAGAGGATATGGACCCCATTCATATTCATTCGAGTCAGTTTCTAAATTATCTATTTGCATTCTACTTGTGTATATGACCAGAATGTTTAGTGGTGCAAATAACTCTTTAATTCCTTCGATTTCTTCTCTCATATCTTTTGGGATTTCTACTCCTTGCAGTGTCACTGTTGATACAATTGGAACTTGATTACTAGTTGCTTCTTCTCTCTTGATTGCCAATTCTTCTTGTTCATTTTCATACTCTTCCTGAGTTTGTTGAGTATTTACTTCCTGTGATGTTGAAGGTAGTATCTTTTTCCTCCACTTAGACTAATGATGAGAAGTATGTTTTTGATTTGATGACTCTCCTAGATTTTATCTAAGTCCAACTTTATCATTTGTAGACTTAGTTTGTAGCTAAATAGGTTCAACAATAACTTCTTGATGCTTGCCCAGAGGACCGCTACCTGAATATCCCATACGTTGAATAATCTTATAGCCTGGACCATATTGTTCAGGGGAAATCTCATAGTGTTGCACTTCTTCGTTCCCACTATCTTCTTTGAAAATCCATTTGAGAACAACCTCTTCTTTTGTTTCATCTACAAGGGAAGTAGAGGACTATACAAAAATACCTTCATAAATGACATTTGGAGTTGAAATTTGTGGCTTCATAGCCTCTGATGGTTTTCTAGACTGTCTTGGCGATGGAGGAAGAGACATTAGTGAAAGTACAGGTTATATCTTGTATCCATCCATGCTAGTATCTGTGATTTTCAATTTCTTTTCTAAATCTTTCATTAAAGTTTCTGAACTTTCAGTTGTAGAGGTTGCTCTCTTATGAGGAACAAAGGTAGAAGTACACTATTTTAATGCACTACAGATGTAGCTTGTATCAGTAGGAATACTGATTTCAACTCCATTATAAGGAAATTTCAAGCACAGATGATAGGTAGATGGCACTGCTTGCATTTCGTTAATCCATGGCCTGCCCAGCAAGATGTTGTATGAAAGAGGGAGGTCAAACACCTAGGAAATAACATCTCTCTCCACAGGTCCTACCCTGATCGGTAATAGTACTAGACCTTTAGAGGTTCATTCTTCTTCATCATAAGCTTTGATTGTTATTTTTATTGCTGGATCAATGACATTTTCAGAAAATCCCAATTGTCTTAGTAGATTGTAGGTACAAATATTCAACCCAGTGCCTCCATCTATCAAAATACATTTGACTCGGTGTTTATGGATCATATCTTCGATGTGTAATGATTGGTTATGTGGGTAATTTAGTGAATTGTCATCTTCTTCATAAAAAGTGAGGTAATGAGGTGAAGTCAGGTGACCCACCATAGATTGAAACCAATCTACATATAAATATTTGGGGACATTAGTAGTGAGCAAATATTTGTCCAGAATCTCTTTATGAGCAGAAGAGATATTAAGCAGTTCAAAAATGGAGATTTAAGCAGTGGTTCGTTTTAATTGTTCGAAAATTCTATAACTAGGAGAGGATGATGAAGCCAACTTCTTAGATTTAGCTGCGATCATATCTGGTTATCGGTTTGAAGAAGTCGGTAGGTTTGATATTGTTTGATCGGGAGTTGAGGAACTAGCTCCTTTGAGAGTAACCTTCTTTTGAGCATGGGTTACAACATTTGCAGTTTGTGTTTTATTTTGTTTATCTTTGATTATGATCACATTGCAATACTCAGATTGGGAAGATTCAATCATGTTGATCACATTGCCATTGTTATTGTAGGTGTAATTGACTTTGGCACCTCCCTTGGATTTTGAGGAATTACCTTGTTCATAAGAAGGTAAGGGATCTTTAAAAGCTTTGTGATTAGCATTAATTGTGTGCTTTCCAACAACAATTTTTCCAGCATTGATGAGGTGTTGGATCTCATGTTTGAGCTTCATGCAGTTGTTTGTTGTATGACCCTTGTTTCGATGATATTCACAATACTCATTTATCCTCCACCATTTGGGTTTAACTTCTGTATCATATGGTCTAGAGTTGTTTAACAATGTTATCAAATCATTTGCCAATAAAGTTTTAAGAGTTGATTCATATGATTCTTCTAGAGTGAAATCGCGTTTAGGCTTTGAAAGCCAAGGTTTCTCTTTAAACCACTCTTTTGATTTCTTCAGAGGATTTTCTGCCATAGTTTCAGCTGCTTTGAGTGCTTGTGTGCCACTAGCCAATTAAATATTGTGGGTTTTGATTTTGTTTTAATAGTGTCCACCACTCCATCATTAATAACATTTCTGTTGTTATCTTTGTCATATTTCAAGTATTTGTTCTTTTCTTTGGAACTATAACCTTGATGTGTTTCTTTCCAAAGTGATATATCTCCTTTCTTTGTAAGCACATCTTCCATTCTGAGGGCACTATCTACCATTTTGTTGAATGAAGGGTACACTTACATTTGGATATTGTATTTCAGTTCAAGAATCAAGTTATTGACAAAGATATCCATCTTCTCAGAATCTAGAATAGGCCGTGAATATCTAGAGAACATCTTCTCCAACATTGAAGAAAAGAGAAAAGTTTCTCCTGTTTTCTGTTTGGTATTACAAAGCTCGATCATAGTGACTGGATGATGAATGTTATAGGAGTATTGTTGGAGAAACAATTTGACTAATTCCTTGAAAGTTTTAATTCCCATAGGTAGGCTTGAAAACCATTCCATAGCTTGTCCTCCTAAACTCCTCGGGAAAAGGCGCATGAGATATGTTTGTTCGTGCATGAACTCCATACATAAAGCACAAAATTCTTTGACATGGTCTTGAGGATCTGCATTACCATCATATTTGTCAAACTTAGGAATCTCCACTCTTGAAGGAAATGGAGGCATGTAAAGTTTTTTGTCAAATGGGAACGGACAGATCGTGTCTAAAGAATATTGTTTTGATGATTTATCCTTGTTTTTCATTTCTGTGATTTTAGTCTGTAATGCTTGCAATTGTTTGTTTACCAATGCTAACGGTGTCTCTTTCTCTTTAGTGATAAGGGTTTCAATGTTATAATCAATAGGAAGTTTAGCGCCTTGTTTTGCTAGCTCTAGAAAATAATCTTCATCATTTTTTTCGGAAATCTTTATCCTTTTGACAACTATTTATAACAGATTTTGTAGGTTCAGAGGCTTCAGACTCACTAGATGAGGAATCACTATCATTAGCATGAGTGCTGAGATTGTCATAAGTATCGTGTTTAGTAGCTTGTCTTTCTTGCCTTTCTCCAGACATGATGGGAGATAAGGGTTTATCAAAAATTGGTAAATTTGATGATGAAGGTTTATTAAAGATAGGGTCCTCTACGAAGAATGGATTATCTTGTAATGAAATGAACGATCCTTTACCTTTGGTATCTTTCTTGTGAGAACTTCTGGTTTGAATAAGCATTTATAACTGATGTGACTGAGAGCTAGATGTGATGTAGAAGTCAAGATCAAATTGAAGCTAGTTGTTCATTTGATGCAGTGATTGAGAAAAGTGACTAAGACTCAGTTTGGTTTCAGGAATGATTTATCTTGTATAAGATGTGATCTAAGTAACTTAGTTTGATTTGAGAGAAGTGACTAAGACTCAGTTTGGTTTCAGGAATGATCTATCCTATATAAGACGTGATATAAGTAACTTAAGTTTTATAAGTAGTTGATTGAACTAGCTGAAAGATGATCGACAAAATCGTGCAACACAATGACAGGGGTACACTATCAAGATTGTTTATGCTCATAATTATGATGACTAGATTTATGCTCGTTGTATACTAATTAGGCAATTATACTGATTAGAAAAGTATGATAGTTCTAGAAATGTGTGTAGACAGACAAGTTTCTGGACTGACAAAATCAAGAATTCATACGACGAAGTTTTATGACCTAGACGACAATTTAATAGTTCCATATGATAGAGACAATTTCTCGTACGAGTTGCTGCCTAAACTCGCATGATAGTTTAATGACCTCTAGATGACAATTTGATGAGTATGATGATTATTCGTACGACGGTATGCTAAAGGCCAAACGATAATTTTCTAGTAACAGCACGACAATTCTGTTTACTCGGATGACAATTCTAACAGGGCTAGACGATAAACTGACAAGACCAATTAAGACTTGTATGATAGCTTGTATATAGCTAGATGATAATTCAGTAGACTCGTATAATAGTGAACTAAACAGAGATGAGATTCTGACACAGACAGAGTTTTGATGACTAACAGAGACCAGTTTTTGACTAGGACTGAGTTTTGATGACTGACAGAGACCAGTTTTTGACTAGGACTGAGTTTTGATCACTGAGTTGTTGATTTTTTTTCTCCAGTTTCATTATTTCAGTTTCAGTTTCAAGGATGAAAACATAGAAAACACACAAGATGTATAATGACTTCAAGCACAACACGCTAACCCTACAGAAGTTGTCTTAGAGAAGAAAGCCTTTGCTTGCAGACTCAGGTACACACCCAATAGCTAACCAGAATACGGTCGTTGAGTCTCACACAATGGATTATCAACGTCATATTAACTTACTCCAAATGCTAATGGGGGAACAAAATGGCAAGTATCTTGGGAGAGTTACTATCTCTCTTGCACAAAGATTATCCCCCTTTCGAAGGTGAATCAGGTAGCCTCTATCTTATATTTCTTAGTTAAGAATTCCGTTTGAAATTACCCCTTGAATTCATGCAAGCATGATTGAGGCCTATAGTCTGACAAGGTACCGAAACAAGTTGTAGTCACGTAAACATGATTGAGACCACGAGGCCCTACAAAATGCCCGATATGAGAGATCTCAAAGGGAAAACTCAAATAATCCCATCCTCTAAGACTTTAATCACTAGAGGCCTATTTATTATAGTGATTTGGAATGCTTAGGTCCACCTGTACTCACTTGGGTCATTCTCACAGTGTGATTACTTTTTCTCACTGTGACAGGCCCGCTAAAGGTACACAAATCTCAAATTTAGAAAAATCTTCGAGGGTCTAGATTTCTGATTGTCTGTGTAGACAAGAGCATACTCTCCTACCTCTTAGATTTTTCTAAAAACACAAAAGATAGATTTGTTCATTAACCAGATAGAAGTTTAAGTTCCTAAAAATGAATTTAAAGAATACACAATGTTCAGTTGAATCTCCTCAGACAACCTGCAAAAACAACGAATCAGTAGTCATATTGTTTTTGTGCGACAGGTGTTTTCTTCGACAAGCGTTCTGCAAAAACTGGTTAGGCTATGAAAATATCTCAGGCAAACAGACAACAAGCAAGGGCCAGCATTAGTACCATAAAAAATCAACAAGAAAAACCCAAAAAATGCAGTGTTTTTAAAAAAAAAATTTCAAAATACCGTACGAGTATTCTCACCTAGCCGTACGATAATTCACGATGGACCGTATGATATCTGCAGTTTTTCATTCAGGCCTATGTGAAAACTCGTACGATTTTTTGCAGAAACTGTACGGAAAAAATCCAAAAAATAAAAGAAATTTAATTTGCGAGGACGAAAGATGTAGACTTCTACCCAATGGTGGGCTCCAAAAATGTGTGTGTGAAAAGTGGATATTTATCTGCAAGTTGTAAGACACAACACTTCAATTAAGTCATTGCATGCATGGTTAGACAGATATAATCATGAATATAAAAACCATAACAAATTGACCTATTGCTTTCTAAAAGATGCGAGTATAGATTTGCTCTCAGATTTGTATAAGCAATACCAGTGACTAGACTACACCAAGATGAAGGATTTAATCTATATGAGCACAAGAATAAGCTAAATGGATGCAAGATTAAGTTAGATGAATAAATAGTAAGCTAGATGAATGAATATTAAGCTAAATGAATTCAAGCAATCATGATTAAACTTAAATATGCAAAAAGCTAAACTAAGATGCAATAATCTCAAAGCACGATATCTTTAATGACTCTAGAGCAAAAACTACACAATAACAATAAATCTCCAGGGTATTTTGAATGAGAGATGAAGGTTGAATTTATAGAGATTCAAAAGAGAGACCAACGATCAAGATCGATTAGCAATGAGCAGTTGAGATTATTCAAGAAAAAACACAATTTAGGATTAATTGAAATAATTGAGAGATCAGATTCAGTTAATATTGAGATAGATTCCAATTATAGCTTGATTGAATGCATTCAGATTATAAGTCCGAGTCTGCATTGGAGATTAAATTTAGTTGATTCCATGCACTTGAGATAAAATTAGGTGATTCCATGCACTTTTCTTTAATTTGCTCAAGATTTTTATTTAGAAAAATCCTTTTCAATGCAATTGAACTTATTTTCTCAAAAGCTTTGAGTTTTAATTTTAGAGAAAATGATTAATTCAATTTAATTGCTTTTCTAATTTTCAAGTTATCCCAATTTTAGAAAAAGAAATATCTTAAGTTTGATTTCTCCTCTTAATTTAATTCTTTTCTTTTTTTTTCAATTTAACTCTTTCTTTTGCAGATAAATTCCTCTTGTTGTGATAAATCTCTCTTTGTAAATTAATTCCTTTTTTGTGATAAATCTCTCTTTGTAAATTAATTCATTTTTTGTGATAAATCTCTTTTGTAGATTAATTCTTTTTTTTTTAGATTAAATGGCAAATTTATTTATTAATTAAATATGCCAGGATATTTAATTAAATAAATAGGATAATTGATTAAAATAATTTACCTGGAATGATTTAATTAATATTGAGTGATTTATTTGCCATCTAACATTAATGATTGAAGAATTAATTAATTAGGTGCTCAAGGTTGATTTAATTGCCTTTGGTTAGGACCTTGGTGATGTTGTCGAGATTAGGGGCCCATGGTTTAGGTGACCATTTTTAGGGTATTACACTGATTACTTGACATTTCATGAATGCTTGTTTATCAAGGTATCTTCATGGTGTGGATACCTTTATGATAGGCTGCGAATAAAAAATAGGGAGTTGTTAAGGCCTAAGGAAGAGAGAATGGATGAAAAAGATGTTATGATCTAGAAGGAACTATAAATTGGTTGAAAACTCAAATGAACAAGGGTAAGTGCCACCATGAGATGTACTATGCTGAGGATTTGATTAGAAATTGTCAGGATACTATAGATGTGATTAAGAGGAAGAAGAAATGGTCTATCATACTGAACATTGAAACTGAAAGGAAAAAATGGGATGTTAATTTTGAGGGATTCCACCCCGAGGAAAAGAATTAAGTAAAGAGGATTGAGCTTATGCTCAAGTATTTTAAAATTATATATATTGGGAACGTTGTTCAGAGGGGTAAAAGACCCATAGTTGTCCAAAATCCAATTCAAATAGAAAAGTCAATCATTGAAGAGGTGGTAGAAAATTTGGTGCAAGAAGTGGACCAATAACCACCACAAGTTTCTCAACAAGAAACAGAATTACAGGAGTATGTCCCTCCTAGACTAGAGGAGTTACTTCCAAATAGGAAAGAAATTATGTTCCTTGACCAACCAGCAGAGCAACAAGGGCCAATTGCTTTTATTGTTGATTATGAAGCTACTTAGAAAACCCTTGGTATTGATGAAGTAGTTGAGGCTTTGCATGATCTGCTTGTAGGACAGGAGGTTGAGCAATCATTGAGGTCACCCCCAAGAGAGATGGTGCCACACCAGGATCCATAGGATAGGGTGGAATTGGAGGCTTCAATCCCGTTTGATCAAATTGATGATGAGAATGTTGTAGTTGTTGCTAAATTCATGGTAGATTGTAATGCCCCGCCAGGAACCCTAAAGGAAAACAACACAACTAGGCAACTAAAGGGTGAAATAATTTTTTTTTTAAAGACTAAGTGCATTAGCTACAACCATTGCACATTTAATAACACAACGGAAGTCTAACATATGATTTCCTAATGGTTACCAATGAAGATTAATTTGTAGATTATATTAACACCATAGTTAATCCAATTATCCATTTAACTAGATAAATTAAATGCTTAAGTTAAAAACTACACATACATCTAAATTCCATAATGAAGAAATGAAAGTATTCCAATGTATCCAACTTCCATAAAACATTTTAACATAAGATCAAAGCAACTGAAATAACATACATTCCACTGACATACTATTACAATATCCACAAATACATGGCTTCCAACAATGCCACAGATTTACAAAGTTACAATATCAAGGTTACATAAAAGTCTGATACAATGACCACAAGGTCTCAACTAAACAATGATCTTGAACAAGAGCTGGTACATGAACCACGAACCAAGAAACACCAGTGAAGCCTTTCCTTGCCTGAAGATACAATCCAAAACATCCAATGGGAAGTGGCACTACCACCCGACCATGTGATCCCGAAATGGAACCACCCCACTGTGATAGGAGATAGTAGAAAACCCTAAAGCAAGCAAAGTAAGACAAGTACAAAAGGACTACAAGACTCTGCAAACATCCATGTAACTCAACTCACAAAACACAAGTGACTCTAAGAAGAGAGTGTCATCACGTAGCTTGATGGTTACCATGGTACAACCTCCATAGGTCCTGGCCCCCATCCTGGGTTTCTCCTGGTAACCTCTCCCGAGCCTCTGGTTCCAACTAAGTCTCATGCAGACCCTACCAATCCTTTCGTGAAGACAAGGTGGTAAGTTTGCCATTCCAGGCCTTCTCGTAACATTATGAGTTATGTACAAGCACTCACCTATGCACAAGGTACACTTATCTTGATTAATATTTATCTCACTCCCCCCCAATATATTATTATGTTATCACTTTTTAACTAACTTTCGATGGGTTATCCTATCATCCACTTTGGGCACAACCCCCGCTCAAAAGCCACTCTCTCTCATAGGACACTAATAGGAAATGTCTCTCTACGAGAACTCTATGGTGAAACAGACAACCATAACCAATCCTGACAAAGCACAGGTGAAGGATACACAATCACTAACCCAAGATTGACCATTTGGACAAACACACACAATGGCTCACATCAATAAGGTTATACAACAACACCTGACCAAGGAAATATAACAACATAGGACACAATGACAACTCAATCAGAATTGCAACGAAATTAAGCTTGTCTGCAAACACCATTTACACAAGATCCTAATACAGACAATCTTTTCTTTAAATAGCCAAAAGCATAAATAACTTGCAATTAAAGATTTTCCACAAAATAAGAAAATACAACTATATTAATACAAAGAAATCAATTTTGTCATTTGTCCAATAAAGTTAAATAAAATCACGTAAAAATTAACCCCCTAATTATATGTTCATGATTAATTTACAAATAAACCCGATTAGATTATGTCAATAATCTAAATTAAATTCCAAATTCCAAATTATATATAATAATATAATATAATTACATAAATATATATATTCTACGAATATAATATTATATAATTATATCACATTAAAACATATAATAAAAAGATGATTTAATTTGAAATATCTTTCATTCCCAAAATAACATAATTAAAACCACACACACACACACACACACACACACACACACACACACACACACACACACACACACACACACACACATATATAATACTTTTTTTTTATTATTATTAATTTTTTTTTTAATTACTTTTTTTTAAATAAATTTTTTTTTATTAATTTTTTTATTTTTTATTTTTTATTTATTTTTATTTTTTATTTTTTTTATTTTTTATTTTTTTATTTTTTATTTATTTTTAAATACAATAACATAAAAATAAATTTCCAATTCCAATAAAATTCACTTCCACAGAATTTTATTTAATACAATTTTTTTTTTTTAAATAATTAAATAAACTATTTTTTTTCCAAAATTAAATAACCCAATAAATTTAATTAATGATTAAATTTATTTCTATAATAACTAATTATATCACAAAGATACACAAATATTAAAAAGGACTGTCATAGCCAAATATCGAAACAAAAATCAAACAAGAGGGAATGGTTTCTCTGGTAAATCCCATTCCTCCCAAATCTTGCAATTTCCATGCACAATAAAAATCTTGGCGAAATTTTCCATAACAACTTTTTCCAATTTTCTTAAAATTTAATCTACAAACACCCAGGAAATCACTTCTTTCCATAAACTAGAAATTAACTTCAGGAATGGACTTTAGCCAAGAACAAGAAATAATCAGACAGGATTTTAAATTTGACAAACATCTTAACACACACATCATTCAGAAAGATAAAAGAAATAAAATATTTTCTTTAAAACAAACAATCAAACGAAGCCACCCTTCCTTGGAAGAAATTTGTAGAAGAAAACCAATCCTTCAACAAGCTTCCAAATAAATTTCTCTTCACCTAAATCCCTGACCTGTTTCCTGTCTCCCTAAAATAAAGACCTATTCCCCTATTTAAACTAAAATTCTAGGTCCAATAACTTTTTCTCAAAAACCTAAATTTAGAATAAAAGTAATTTTATTTTATTTTCTAATTTTATAACAAAAGATAAGCTAACATGCAATAATTAAAAATCATTATTCTTTCTTTTCTTTTCTCATGCAAATTAATTAATTTTCTAAATAAAGAATTAAAATAATACTTTAATTCTAATTAATTCTTTTATTCATTCACTTATTTATTTATTAATTTATTTATTTATTAATTAATTAATTTATTTATCCTTTTATTTATTTATTTATTTATTTAAAATTCTAGGAAACAATAAATATAATTAATCTAATTTATTTTTCCACTAAAATTTCAATAAAATATATTTCTAATATCATGCAGCTTGCAACTTAATTTAATTATTTATTTTAATTAACTAAATTTATAATCTCAATGCATAAACAATTCAACTATGAGACAATTCCATAAACTTAATCAATTAATTAATTCAAATCCACAAAAGCACACAATTGAGCAAATCAAGGCAAAGACTCATAAGAAGATCAAATGACAAAATATGAAGGCCGAACTAACTGACAAGACGACCAACTGACGACACTCACACAAGTGTAACTGAGTAAAATAGGGTCAACTACTATCTCCTCCACTTCCATCAGAAAATATAAGGCACGCTCAGACCTGTGAAGCCAAGTGGAGACGATACCCCGTACCTACCCAGTACTTGTACCTTCAATATCCTGCATCACCGAACCACACATGCATATATATATAATATAGAAAACACGACATACACACCGATGAAGGAGAATCGTGACGTTCCCTGTCTCACCAAAATGAGTGAAGGAAAATCGTCCCCTTGTATCCAATACACTCGCAAACACACAACATATAATTCCACATTGCATAGATAAAGTAAAATGTCAATACATAGCAATAATCTATAAAATATCACAAATACTGAAATACTGCAAATGAATTATACATCTCATCTCCAGATAAAGCATAATGTCATACAAATCTGAATAACATATCATGGTAATGTATCCACTGAAAACAAACAATAATAAAATATGAGTCTAATGAGTTCAAACAAGTAGGGGTACTACAGATGATGAATTTGTAAAGTCACCAAAATTCAAAGGCATGTGGTTGAAGAGGAAAGACCAATCTAAAATTGATGTGTTTGGTGATATGTCCACTTTAGAGGAGTTAGACTTGATCCACATAACACCAAGTAAGGAAAGGAAAATGGTCAAAGATAGTGACATGTTATTAATTCCCTCTTGAAACTTGGAGCACATATTTTGCTAGATCAAATTAGGCAGCAACACGATCCATTGTTGGTTGTAAAGTTTAACAATGAAAGGGGTGTTAGTGCTATGGGGTACCACCCTACTTTAAAAGCATTGTCACAATGGGAAACAACCCCAAATACAAACAAACCATAGTTTCTAATTGGAGTGGAATAAAAGTTAGGTGATGTAGGCATAATAAGAACCTTGAAGGTTACTACATCCTTGGAAGCAACCACCATCATTATGCACTTAGCCATGTTTTCCTGGGATGTTGCTGAACAACAATAAAAGATGTTGGAAAGATTAATAAAAGAAAGGGTAAACATAAATAAGTCATATAATGAGTTATTTAAAGAGAATGCAAAATTGAGAATGGCAGCAGGGATAAATATCTCCTTCTTTTTCCCACTGATGCAAAGTCATGGGAGCAACCTTCATCTTCAACCCAAGAAATTGTTTCTCCTTCAGTTAAAAAAAATGGATAGTGTGAGGGCACAATTGAGAGAAATGGAACATGAATTAAGAATTGTTGAAAGGGGCTAAGGATGATGAAAGAAATAAATCCTTAGAAGTAATGAGGGAAACAATCATTTATTTATTAAAAATTATTCTAAATAAGTTAGATGAAATTTATAATGCATATCAAGTATTATTCCCGGTTTTAAGGCAATGTAAAGAATTTATTGCTTTTTTGAAGCTTCTATATGACGTATGGCATCCACCGTATGTGATAATAAAGGATTTATATTTGGCTTTTAAGAGTATACCATCAACTCCACCTATTGTCATTGCCACTTGGAAGATATTAAATCTTCTAATTAAGGAATTGCCATATATTGAAAGCAAAGAAGTGGAAATAAAGGAAAAGATGGACTCTTTCAAAACACTTCAGCAATGGACTCTTCCAAGGATTTTGGATGAAAGTGAGGAGGTGAAGAGATTGGACACATGGAAGAAAGGTTTTAAAGGGGTTGTACAAGCTATTGTAGATCAGATTGATGATGGGGATCAACCCCAAATAATTACATTTCATTTAATAATTGATAAAGTGATTGAAATTGATGCCATATATGGAAAACTTATAGCAGAGGTGAAAAATGTAGTAGATAACAAATGTAGGGAGAAGCAGGGTAGAGTACAAGAAATCAATGATTTTAAATGGCCCATTCTAGATTACTCAGTGACATCAAAAAAATTGTACCTTGGAGGAGGAATGAGTAAGAAGATACCATATTAGGAGGGATAGACTATGTTTAAGATATAATTCAATCTCATATTGGGAGTCTTGCTAGATCATCAAATCATGGGTGTCACACGGTTAATCAAAGAATTTGATTATGTTTGGAGCATAGATATTTTGGTCATATGCAATTTCCATTCCTTGGTCATCTTGAAAGGTTTAGTTTTCAGTTGCTACCAGTCCCTTTCTTTTTGTTTTGTATTATCAGTGGTCACGTGGTCCTCCAACAACTTTGTTCCAAGATGAAATGGTTATCAAGGTGGCTCAAAACATTAGCACACCACTTCAACCAAATCGTAAATTTCATTTTTGAGGATAATGATGGTCATCTTTACCTTTTTTTCCTAAGAGCTGCAAATCTCTTGTAAGCGTGAAAAGATGCTATGGCATATTTTGCTTCAGGTGAATCAAATTTTGACATGTTTGCATTTGGCCTGAAGCTTGTTTTTCTCCTTCATTCTCTATAAGAAGGAATTCAAGGCCATTTCAAAGGGTTCTAAAAAATTATATTGTAACTGGGCAGGTAGAATAGATTTTGAGATTAGCAGTAATAGAAAGTAGAAAGATTACAAAGTTTTATGTTGAATGGATTGTGTGATCATATTTTGAAACAATTAATGAGAATCTCACCACAGATTGTCTCCTATTTTACTTTCTCTTGGTTGTATGGATTTGTTTGTTCAGGATAGATAAATCTATCTTTATGATATCCTCATAAATGTGTGATGCATTAATGGGTTTCTTTTGAGGAAAGAATTAAATGCTATTGATGTATTGCAATAATTTAGGGAAAATGGTATTGATTTAATAAGCTATTGGATAAGATTTAATTTTGCTAAAACATCACTCGTTTGTATTGGGAAGGAAATAAATGGTGATAATATTTGACAACACAATGTGTTGGCAATTAATTCTCTCTACATAACATTTGACAACATGACGTGTTGGCAACTAATCCTTTGTGCCTAATGAGATTGCTCATACTACATTAAGTGAGTCCCCTTCTATTTCTAAGTTTGATAAACCAAGTATATGCTTCATATATTGATTTAAATTATTACAAAAAACCTCAAGTTAGAGACAAATAGATAATATATTATCAATAGTATTGTGTTACACTATTGTGCTATGTGTTTTCGTGTTTCCTTTGCATAGTATTACTTTCCAACATGTAATATATACAAGAAGTAGGACATTGTTAGAATTAGTTGTGGCATTGTACAAAGTATGTGAATAATTGTAATAATTAAATATTGTGTATAGGATTTTTATTTTCCAACACATCATTTTTCATTATGTTATGCACACAAGATTAGTTGCCAACAAGTCGTGTTGTCTAATGTTATGCACACAAGATTAATTGAAAACGCGTTAGGTTCTCTAATATTATGCACATGGGACTAATTTCCAACACATCGTGTTTTCATTTACTATAATCCTACATATGTGAAGTCCTGGAACCATACCGCTACCCCACAACTCTTGAATCCCAATTCATTGGTCATATATCGGGGCAACAGTAAAGGCGAGAGTGGAGTGGAGTTGGATTTGGCAAAGGCTTATGATAGAGTGGAGTGGAATGTTCTTTTCAAAATCATGGAGGCATTTGGTTTTGATGAAAAGGTAACCAAAATAATCAGAGAATTGATCACCACTCCTATGTTCTCTATTCTGATTAATGGATCTCCTACAAAAAATTTTAAAACTTCAAGGGGGCTCAGACAAGGAGATCCCATATCTCCTATCCTTTTCACCATTTTGGCTGAAAGTATGAGCAGATTGATTCACAATCTAAAACAGAGCAAAACTATCAAAGGTCTTCAACCTTCCTCTGCCAATGTTTTTTGCTCTCATCAACAATTTGTTGATGATACTATCCTCATGGGATATTCTTCTGTTAAGGAGGCTAAAGCCTTCAAAACTGCTCTTAATTCCTATGCTTTGGCTACTGGTTAGCAAGTCAATTAGGACAAATCCTCTATTTACTTCTTGAATACTCCGGTCATAAGACAACAGAAAATTGCTAAAATTATTGGGTGCAAAGTGGATATGCTCCCTTCCACCTATCTGGGTCTTCCCTTGGGTTTAGCTCCCCTAAATTCATTCTGGAATATGCTTATTGATAAACTCAATAAAATACTTGTTGGATGGAAAGGTTCAATTTTATCTCAGGCTGGGAAATTGTAGCTTCTTCAAGCTACTCTTCAAAACCTCCCTGTTTATGCCCTCAACCTATTTGGTATCTCGGCTAAATTTGCTGAAGCAATGGAAAGAATCTAGAAGAGATTTTTATGGTTAGGAGTGGAAGAAAAAAAGAGAATATCCTTGGTTGCTTGGGACAAAGTTTATAGACCAAAGAACAAAGGGGGGTTGGGGATTAAAGCTCTAAAAACCTTTAACAAAGCTCTTCTTGCTAAAAAATTATGGAGAGCCTATGATACTAAGAAAGATTGGAATCAAATATGGTTTGACAAATACATTCAGAATTAGCCTATCCAAGGGGTCTTTAATTTTGAAGACATCCCTGTTGGATCCTTCATTTGGAATACCATTACTAAATCCATAAAAGTGGCCAAAGCTGGGGCTGGATGGGTCCTTGGAAAAGGTGACATAATAAGGTTTTGGGAAGACCCCTGGATGAAGAATGAAGCTCTTTATGATCAAGGCAACAATCAAATTATTGAGGAATATAAAAGGAGGTTTGGGATTATGGTGTGTGACTACTGGAAGGAGGACAAGTGGGTTAGGCTTGATGATATTCATTCTAGATTTTCCTTACTCTAGAAGGAGCTACTGTCCTTTTCCCCTAACAAAGACTATGATGATGTGTTCCTCTAGAAAAGTGATCCTAGAGGTGAATTTACGGTTGCCACAGCCTACAAAAACACCTTTTCTTAAACCAGTAATCCCATTTGGAGTAAAGTTTGGAACAACATTTTGATCCCTAAAGTCAACATTTTCTTTTGGCTTGCTTCTCGTAATAGTACCCTTACTCTTGACAATTTAATCCGAAGAGGTTTCAAATTCCCTAATAGATATGAGCTATGCTAGAAGGAGGGAGAATCAGTTGATCATCTCTTTTTTCACTGCTCTTTTACTTGGGATATTTGGTGCAAAATGTGGGAAAAATGGAAAGTTAATTGGGTTATGAACAAGAGTATCAAGGATATTATCTGGCACTGGAATTTTCCTACCAAATGCCAACTTATCAAGAACCTTTGGTCTTTGACCCTCCCCATGATTTGTTGGGGCATTTGAAAAGAAAGAAATAATAGGATATTTAGGGAAGCTAAGTGTAATACTCAGGTGGTCTTTGAAAAAATCTGCAGGGCTATAAAGGAGAACATCAATATTCCTCACAAGAACAATAAGCAATGGTTTGTTACTGATATGAATGAGATGGAAAGAGACATCCTCACTGAATGGAACCTAATACATAAGGTCTACAGATCAGACAATAAGAATAGGAGAGATAATATTGTCTGGCGTTTTCCTGATTATGACTGGATAAAGATAAATTTTGATGGGGTGGCTAAGGGGAACCCTGGGAAGGCTAGTGGTGGAGTTAATATAAATGCTCAAGGAATTTGCATTGCTGCTTTTGCTTCTCCTTTTGGGGTCCAAAATAACCATGTGGCTGAAGCTCTGGCAATGCTAAAGAGCCTCCAGCTAGCTCAGGAATTCAAATTCAAAAAAATTTGGCTCGAAGGGGACTCTTGAAACATCATACAAGCCCTCAAAGGTACAAGCTCTATTTCTTGGAATATTACTAACTTAGTTAAAAGTGCTAAATATTTGTTAAAGAACTATGTTAGTATTAGCATAACTCATACCTTTAGAGAAGGCAATAAGGTTGCGGATATCCTTGCCAATGAAGGGGTCAATTTGGAGAAGGATGTCAAATACATTGGAGAAACTCACATTAAAAGGGAGGTTAAAGAGCAATTATACTTTGATTGTATCAATGGGTCAAGTTAATCTCATGATTACATTTTGGGGAACAAATTCCAAAGATAGATTTTGGGGGTGGATTAACTGTCAGCTAATGAGTGTTTTTTGGAATTATTTCCATGATCCTATGTGTGAGAAATATTATAGTAATAATTGCTGGGTTTGTGCGGCCATAAGCATTAATTTCAAAACAACGAAAGAGTCTCTACACTGGAATTCCAGAAATTACAAGTTTTCAGGGTTTCATCTGCGGACTGTGAATTGTAGCAGTGGGTATCTCTACTTGGAGCTTAGAATGGGTGGTAACCTAAACAGGAATGAGCCTCCAAGATGTGAAAATTGGAAGAGTGAACGAAAGGTCTGGAGAAGGCTCCACAGATACGACTTTACTGACTATATGGAAAAGCTTCACGGAAGCAGAAATTATGTGTCTTATGGTTTTGCTAGAAGTTGGAGTAACAACGGAGTCACCTTGTTCAGGGAGATTTGGCAAATTGATGAAAGCTTAGTTGCAGAGGTCACGGATCTTCAGACGGAGGGTACTAAATTCTACAGGGATTGGAAGTATGCAGCTGAAGCTTTCAAAAATTTCCCGAAGTCGGAGGATTAGAAGGGAAAGCTTGTGAAGAAGGACAACATCTCCTACTACACTCCCCAATAGGTAAAGCCCTTTTGGCAAAAATTTCTAAGGGTTTAATGGAGTATTTGACTGTGGATGGAAGATTTACAAAAATTTATAACTATCACTTCGCTATTTTGAACCATTTCCGTCATGGGGCTAAAATTTCCTTGCCTTTCTATTTAGCATCCTCTCTAAATGAGAGTCTTGCAAACCATGCTAAAAAGCCTAACTCTTACCATATAGCCCACCAGGGGCTTATTCTGCTAATATATGAACATCTAAAGGACAAGGCCAGGGCACCCAAAGATGACCCCTTGATCACTAACGCTCATATCTCTGACAGCTGCAAAGACTCTGACTCGGATGGGGATCAACCCAATACCCCTACCCACAAAAAAAGGAAAGCCAAAATAGAGCATGAGGAAATGGAGGTGCACTGTGATGAGGAAGAGGAAAAGGATAAGGACATTGATACTAAAATGGAGCAAAATAAGGATGAGAACAATGGTGAAGGGGAGGAAGGGGGTAACTCTGAAAACCCTCACTCTAACCCTAATGGCTTGGAAAGTGAGAATGCTGCTCTGAATTCTAAGGAGTATGACAACCCTAACTCTGAGGAGACTGAATAGGGCAAGGACTCTACGAACACCATCTTGAACACCGTCCGTAACTGCACTCTGGAATCCTTCAATTTCCAGAAATGGGTTGTTGAAAACATCACCAGTATGCAAGGTAAGCAAAGGGAGCTGGAAAATAAGATTAATAAGTTGATTAAGGATTCTAACTCTGGGAAACAGAATGATGATATGGAAAATAGTGAAGCTGAGGAGGAAATGGAGATGGAGGATTGGTTGGAGAAAGATCTGATCAAAGGGGACCTGAAACACTTGGAGGATGTTATCAAAACTCTGAAAGAATAGGTGGAGGAGGACAAAGACAACATCAACACTCGGATCGCCTGTAATGAGAAGGCTCTGAAAAGCTTCATGAACCACAACCTCCAGGTCCTTAAAGTTTCTTCCCAAAACATGAATGCTCTAGTGGAACATTTGGAAAGGAAAAATCAGGATAAGAACCTGGTAATTATAGAAGATGTTCCAACCTCTAGCCCCACCCACCAGAATCCCAGACGTAGAACAAGGCAGACCACTTCTAGGAAGGACACCAAAATGAAAGAGAGCCAGCTGGGACAGGAAAACAATGACCTGAGGGAAGCGGCCAAGGTGATGATGCTCTTGGTTCAGAATGCTGAGGAATCTATTAAAAGTTTTTAATTAACTTGTAATGCTGGGCTTGGGGCCAATTTCTTGCTGGCCTCTTGCTGTCCCTTTCTTTGCTGCTGGTTTTTGTGTTGGTCTTTTGTAGCTGTCTTGTTTTGTTTCCTTCTTGGCTATCTTTCGAATGTAATCGGGTTTCGGGTCCCTTAAAACCTATTTTTAATTAATCAAAAACAGTAAAGGAGAGAGGAAAAATGTATGTTCCCACTATCTTGTGGATTACATAAAGCACATGCATGAAGATGTTGTGGGAGAGCAGTAAGAGTGGTGGAGATGTTATAATCTCTAGCCATACCATGAGAAATTGGTGGTCAAGGAAGAGTTACCTAGTGGGTGAGTGGTATAATAGAAAATAGTGGTTCCTGCAGTCCTGTGACCACATAGAGGTGAACCTAAGGTAAGCTTGTGGTAATGTGGGAGGGTTGCCAAGGAAAGTGAGTTAAATATCAAGGATGTTAAAGCAACACAAGTTGTGTCACCTTAATGGTCATTAAGCACCTATAGGTGATACACTTGATTATCTTGCACTTGTATTTGTATAAGAAATATTAGATAAATTGATCAATTTACTTTACATAGATAAATAAATATCATCAAAATTTCCTAAAAAGATATTTAAATTTCTCTATTTCCAAATAGTAAACAAGATTTCCACTTTGTGAGAATGAAATACTTAAATAAATTCAACATGAATTACAATCAATCCCTAAAAAGAATCATATGATAAGAAAAATACTCCAATCTAAAAGTCTTTACAATGCCACACACCTAATTCCAAACAAATTACATTTTGGTGCAAAACTAAAAACGATGCTTAAGAGTCTCCTTATTTTTAGAAAAAGGATAATGAGGATAAACATGTCAAAATATAACAAGCTACTCATAACCAAAACTAAAGAAAGCTACCTTATATTACTTCCAAAGAAAATTTACATCCACCCACCTAAGGAGAACAATAGGGTCTTGATAGCATCAATGACCACCTAAGCTCTCTCAATTTGTTTAGAAGGAAATAGATAACCATTCTCACCCATCATGTATTTATAAGTCTCCAGATTATTCCTACCTAAAACCTCCCTTAGACAAATAATAATATCATACACATAGCCACTCTTCATAATTTCCTCCACCTTGAAAGCATTTGCCACTAAACTGGTGAAAGCGGCTATGTTCAATTCACCCAAGGCTGCCAACGCTTGCTCTTGGTATTGATCTCCCACCATGTGTTTGATGGCTTTCTCAGTAGCTTCATGGCTCCTTGTTGTACTTGTGATATTATAAATGAATTCCTCCAAGAGGCCTGCATTGTGGGTGTGTTGGCCTTGCATGATCCCAACCCCCATGATATCCTTCTTCACTGCAGCAACAACATCACCTTTTATATCAAACAACAACTTCAAATGCGCCTTTATTGAATCATGGCCACAATTGAACTCCACTCCTTGAACTGAAACTCTCTCACCCACCATCTGAACATGGATTATCTTACTACCTACAATAGAACTCCATTTAAAGGCCTAACAACTCTAGAATCTTCCATCTTATCCTACATATGAAGATTTGCTCAATCTTTTTAGCCAACTCATAATATCTCTAATTTCAATAAGTACTCTCACCATATTTCACATATATACGTCGAGACCTTTCCACACTCGATAATCACGTGAAATATGTGATAATTTAGATTGATAATTGGAGTGGTTGGAAAGGAGGTCTTCCACCGTATTCGCCTCCTTGTATAAGTGTTTCAAAGAGTACTCACCATAGTATTTCAAAATCTGCTAAATGGATTCTATCCACATCTATGACTTCTAGCTAGGTGCTTTCTCTGACATTACAACACATATTAAATTCATATAGTCTCCTTGAACCTCTATATTTTTCAATCCTATCCTTTCTAGCTTTAAGAACTCATCAAATCAAATAGACAATGAGGTAGATCATTGTGAGTGATTTAATAGATGACTAAGTGGATAGAGAGGCCTTAGAAATGCCCCATCAAAATGATTAAATCTCCCTTTAACAAACATGGCTAGAAGAACAACTTGAGAGTGAAAAATTGAGCTACTTTCTCTTCTAATGAGTCACATCAATACCATAACTCACAAAATCCACACCAAGGTGCCAAGTTATGAATCCTTGACTAGGTGATTAAAGTGAACCCAAAATATCTCATTACCACATTATTTCAAAAAATTAGGATGTTACAAGTCAAAGGTGCTAAGGAGTCAACTTGTATGCAACTTAATGTAAGACCTAGATAATTAAGATGATGATCCCAAGCTAGCTCTCTCATACTATTTGAGATGAACTCAATAAAAGGGTAGCTAGATTATCCATGTACATAAATTTATACTTGTGCAATATGAGCAAGGAGGCCTTCATTACTCCTTTACATTGTTGTATAATCCAACAAATACACACCAATCTAGTGGGCTACAAACAAATTATACACAAAATTATATAACCACTAGGTTTTGAAGAAATAATATAGGTAATCAAACTTGTGTAACGTGCTTGAGATCACAAAAACCAAATACTACCTTCGTAATGTTAATTGGTCACTAGGATTTCTCCACATCACTCATGTTATGATGGTTCCTCTACTTGTGCATGATCCATTTTTAGGGACTTATCTTATGTATTTGAAATAACCCTTGGAACACAGTATTAGACATGTGATGCTACTATAACCTCTTGTACAACTTAAATGTAAGAAAGAAAGAGATCCAAAGTCACACATTAGGGCCTATATTGTAGTTGTTAGGTAACTCCTACCCTAACATAATATTATCATCATAATGTCTTAAAACTCAAGGGAATAATGTTTTTGATTAGAAAAGCAGCGTTAACTAGGGTGCTGACCCTTTACATAGTCAAAGACTATCAAAGAAACCTGACTTACAGAGGCCACAAACCAACAAACAACCCCAAGACCAACAAGGCCAAAATAAGTAAGAAGTAAAGAACTATTAGAAAAGATTAGTAAGAAGACAACCCATAGAGTGGGGCAACCTTACAAGGGGGAAGGGAGGCACCCCAAGTCAACTAGAAACACCCAATGACCACCCCTAGCAGGTAGACAAATCTCCATCTGTAAAACCCTTTTCACCTCAATAGAAAAGGATCCCACCTCAATAGGAGTAGATAGGGATAATATTGATAGACTAGAGAGCCAACCGTGAATCCATTTAAAAGTGAAGTTGCCATAGTGAAGAGAAGACCACCAAGAACAACCATCCACCTCCATAGGATCTGCAAAAGAAGCAGAAGGGAACCGACAAAGCCAAACTCCCAACATGGCGAAAGGAACACTCCCCACCTTGATAGGGGCAAAAATAAGCTCCAAGTTAGCGTCAAGGGTGAGCACAACCCCGAAAGCACTACCAATCCATAACCAAAAACTAACACAGGTAAGGGGAAGCCCTTTAAAACTAATAGCGAACCCTTGGCCATCAAAGGTAACATGACTATTGTCTATACACACTAAAATAGATAATCTCAACGAGAAGACAAAATACAACCCAATGGTGAAGAGAATAACCACCACTGTCCAAATCCAAAAAGAACCATTCGACCCACTTGAAACCAGAATAGGCATCATCCTAAAAAATGCAGCAAAACACCAAGAGCCACCCACAAGGCCTAGCAAGATTCGTGCAATAAATCCCCACCATCGCAGCTCATCATACCATATAAGACAATCACAACAAGGCAATCCCAAAAAATACACAGAAGGCCTTGCCCCAAACACGCCCCCAAATGAGCAACGAGCAAGCATAGCAGAGGATGAACACCAAACATTGACCACATCACATAGTGGTTCATACAAACGATACCACTACCTATTACACCGCTGGTATCCAAAAATAGGGAAAGGCCAAAACTGTAAACCCCAACCACCAATAGGAGCCAGGAAAACAAGCCTCCACAACACAACAACACCTGAGAAAGGCACTAAAAGTAAAGCCACAAGCACCCCATCCCATTGTCACCAGTAGGGGTCCAAAGGAGCCACAACAACACCACCAAGAGCCTTGTGAAAACTCCAAGGTCAGAGGGACCTGGAGATATGCAGCTAAACACCAACAACACCCTAGACAGAGGAGTCCAACAAACAACAGGTCCACGATGCCCAAGTTGTAGAAACCCATTCTCCGAAACACCCACACACATATCTTCAACAACAAAATGCCACAAAGACCAGCCCCAGTGGCCAAACATACTGAGAGGAGGGGAAAAGACCCCTAAGCACCCCCACAAGGCACCCAAAACCAAATCCAAGTGGGTCAAGCAAGGGCAAGAGCTAAGCCCGTACCCATGAGTGCCAGAGGTCTGCAAGAGAAACACCAACTACCAAGAGCACCAAAACAAAAGAGAAATAGAATGAACCCATATCCAAATGGCATGGGCAACACCAATGTACAAAGCACTAAGGGGTATGTAAGAAGACTAATCTCCCAACCACGGTAAAGTCAACCTGCCCCTCGAGAGGAAATCCATCGCCACCGAAGAAAACACTGTTGGTATTATGGATGACTTTGTCATGTGTTGCATTGGTTTTGTCATTGATGTCAAATCTTATCTTCTTGGAGGTCTACATTGTTTATTTGGCACTATGGTTATATTAGTTTATTGTTGAACCGACATATTGCATGGTTAGTGGCTTATGCATAGTCACCGGTATATGTTCACCAGCAAGTTATATTGTTCACCGACAGTGATGATAACTTGTTATCATCTGGAGATCATTTGGTTATGTCGAAGACATGGATTGGATGTTTGGATTTGGTGTTTTTCTTATTCATCTAATCGGGTTGACAGATTTGCCTTTACCGGCAGATAGGTCTAGGTTATGGACCAGTACATGATATCTATTCTAGATCAGCATGTCACATCTTGGAAATGGTTTATTGATTGGATAATGTGGTAAATGCATTGAGACGACATATTGTATCCCATCAAGACTTATTTGTAATTGATTTTATTGTAATATCTTTAGTGATTCGACCTCATGTATAGGTTTTAGGTTTTGTATATATGATTGTAAGATCTTATTGAAGATTGATCATGATGAGTGTGTGCGAATATTGAAGAGAAAAAATAAGTAGATCCTTGTGTGAATCATGCACACATTATCTGAAGGTTGAAGGAAAGGTTATGAAGATGTTTGACACTCATGGTCAGAGCTTAAACCGGTACTGAATCCAACATTGCAAATGCTATTCTGAAGCAGTACATTGTTATTGGATTTAAGCATCCAATTGTAGTCAGTGTGACTCCTATTTTGTGATTGAGCAGTGAGCTCTAGGCGGTTGGCCTTTCTGCATGTGCAGACCCCATTTGTATACACTTACTATCTGTAGTAGTATCATCTGATTGTGGGTAAGGTTTTCCACCATAGTTTTTCCCCTTACAGGGTTTCCACGTCAAAATCTTTGTGTCATGTGTTGTGGATGTTGTTTCTCTTTTTATTTCATGCATTAAGTTATATCGATAATGCTATAACTATTACAATTTCTCACTGACATTTAAGTTTGGTTTACTGACACTAAGTTTCAATTTGGATTAATTAGTTTTGATTTGTAATTTATTAACAACTGATTCACCCCCCCTCTCAGTTATCTTTCCCGGTTCCTAACAATTGGTATCAGAGCTAAGTCCTCTTTTTGCAGAAGCCTAACAACTTGAGGAAATCCTATGGCAACAAATATTTTCAGTAAGGACAGTCTAAAACTTGATGGAACTAACTATGGTATATGGAAGATCAGAATGGAAACACGTCTGAACTACATTGGAAGAGATATATGGGATGTTACTATGAATGATTATGTTGGTCCTACTCCAAATCAACCTCATCCACTGACATTGGCTAAGGACTTGGAGAATGATTGCAAAGCAAGAGAAGCACTTATGAGCGCATTATCAGATCAACAAATCATGGGATTATCAGACCGATCTACTGCTAAAGCTATTTGGGATAAACTGGAAACATTGAATGAAGGAGATACCACCGTCAAGATTGCAAAATTGGAATGTTACCAGGTCAGGTATGAAAATTTAAAAAAGGAAGAAGATGAAAGAATTTCTCCATTTATGGAAAGAGTTAATGAAATTGTTTTAGGAATAAAATGTTGTGGAGGATCCTTAAGTGAAGATGAAATTGTGTCTAAAGTTTTAAGAGCTTTGCCACCGACTTACAAAATGAAAGTGACTGCTATTAATGAGTTGAGAACAATGCCTAATACATCAGTTTCTAGAGATACTTTGGCTGAAAAACTTTCAGCATTTGAGCTTGAGGAATTTGGTCATGTTACTATAGTCAAGACTGATTTAGTTTTCAAAGCATAATCATCAGCATCATCATCATCATCTAAAAAAACTGATTGGAAAGCACTTTATGCAAAAGAACTTGAAGAACTTGAAGCACTATTTGCAAGGAAGATGCCTAAAGGTCCAGCAGGAAGTAATTATGAAGGTAAAGCACCTTTCAAATGTTTTAATTGCAATAAATTTGGTCATATGGCTTCCAGGTGTCCTGATAGACATGCAAGACTAAGGGAGGAAGCAAAAAGAACATATAAGCCTAACCCTGAATATCAGAGATACAGATTCAAGAAAAATAGAGATAAGTCATGTTATTATGCAGATGAAGGTGTTACAGATGACTCCGATGAAGATCCAACAAATAATGGATCGGATTTTGTTGCAATAAAAGAAGATAAACCGACACCTATTGTCAAACCGGTAGAGCAGGCACTGGCAGCAAAAATTGAAGAAAAGGGTGAATGGATCATAGATAGTGGATGCTCGCATCATATGACTGGTGATAAAAGAAAATTCTTATCATTTCAGGAAATTCATGGAGATCTAGTAAGATTTGGATATGATAAAGCTTGTTTAATCAAAGGAAGAGACACTATATCTTTGGATGATAAGCACAATATTAACAATGTTTATTATGTAGAAGGTTTAAAGAATAATATTTTGAGTGTTGGTTAGTTAGTGGAAAAAGGATTTCAGTTACAATTCAAGAATGGAAAATGCAAAATCATAAACAAAACTAGATTGGAGATTGCAACCGGTAATCAGACTAAAGGTAATATCTTTCACTTGAATACTAGTGATAAGACATGTTTGATTGCTCACATTGATGAAAGTTGGTTATGGCATAAGATACTCTATCATGTGAATTTTGATTGCATTGTAAAGATCAATTCAACTAAGGCAGTAAGGGATTTACCTAAGATTGTGAAACCTCATAATCCAGTATGTAAGGAATGTCAAATGGGAAAGCAAGTTAGACCAACATTTAAGAGCATTTATGAGAAATCCAATAATATTATTGATTTAATTCATACTGATTTATGTGGTCCAGGAAGAACAAGAAGTCTTCAGGGTGATAGATACTTTATGCTAATAATTGATGATTATTCTAGAATGTGTTTGGTTACTTTTCTGAGGGAGAAATCAGAAGATTTTGGAAGATTCAAGATATACAAGGCAATGGTAGAGAATGAAACCGGCAAGAAAATCAAATGCTTGAGATCAGATCAAGGAGGAGAATTTACATCTAGAGAATTTAATGCATTCTGTGAAATGAATGGAATCAAAATACAACTATCAGCACCCCAAACACCCCAGCATAATGGAGTTGTGGAAAGGAAGAACATAACTATTCTGGATGCAACTAGAACCATGTTGATGGAATAAAATCTACCTCATGTGTACTAGAGAGAAGAAATGAATACAACAGTTTATACTTTCAACAGAGTTCACATCAAAAGTGAAACCGGTAAGACCCCTTATGAACTATGGTTTGGTCATACTCCTACTCTTAAATACTTCAGAATATTTGGAAGAAAATGTTATATTAGAAGAGATGAGTATATTGGTAAATTTGATCCTAGAAGTGATGAAGGAATATTTCTTGGTTATTCATCTAGAAGTAAGGCATATAGATGTTATAATAGAATATTGCAGAAAATCATTAAGAGTACTAATGTGAAGATAAATGAACATTTTAGAGGAGATTCAAGATTTGTAGAACCGATAGAATGATTATAAATGAACCGACACAGATTGCACCAGTACAGAGTGAAGATCCAGTCACACCGGCATCATCAAAGAACTCTACTGTGACTGAAGAACAACAACATGTAAGTGAAAATCATAATAAACCTAGATATGTAAGATTGAATCATTCAGAGAATCAGATAATTGGAAACAAAAAGAAAGGTGTTATGACTAGAGGAACATTGGAAAATGAAGAGGTATGTTTAATTTCTCAAGTTGAACCAGCATCAATTGTTGAAGGATGTCAAGATAAACATTGGATAAAAGCGATGGAAGAAGAATTAGAACAGATTGAAAAGAATAATACTTGGACATTAGTTCCCCGACCTAAAGACAAAAATGTAATTGGAACTCAATGGGTATATAGAAATAAAGTTAATGAGGATGGTGAAATAATAAAAAACAAAGCAAGATTAGTTTCTAAAGGTTATTCACAGAAAGAAGGAATTGACTATAATGAAACCTTTTCACCGGTAGCTAGAATTGAGGCAGTTGGACTATTTCTTGCATTTGCAGCTCACAAGAACTATAAAGTTTATCAAATGGATGTAAAATGTGCATTTTTGAACAAAGATCTTGAAGAGGAAGTTTACATTGAACAACCTGATGGATTTTCATTGACAAGTGATAAGGATATGGTTTGCAGGTTAAGGAAAGCTTTATATGGATTAAAGCAAGCTCCTCGAGCTTGATATGCTAGATTGGATAAAAATCTTTTGAAGCTTGGTTACACAAAAGGTAATGCTGACAACAATTTGTATTAAAAAGTTACCAATGATGACATTTTGGTTATTGAAGTTTTTGTGGATGATATCATTTTGGGAGGTGCAGAAAAGTTATGTAAAGACTTTGCTAACATGATGCAGGAAGAATTTGAAATGTCTATGATTGGAGAGATAAAAATTTTTTCTAGGTTTGCAGATTTCACAAACAGATAAAGGTATATTCATATGTCAAACAAAATACTTGAAGGAACTATTGAAGAAATTTGGTATGGAAAACTCCAAATCGGTAAGTACTCCTATGACTACAACTGATAAATTGACATTAAAGGATGATTCAACTCCTTTTAATTCGACAAGGTACAAATCTATGATTGGAGGATTACTGTATTTAACACAAACCAGAACTGATATAATGAATGTAGTATGTATTGTTTCAAGATTTCAAAGCAATCCTAAATAAAATCATGAATCAACAGTTAAAAGGATTTTTCGGTACCTACAAGGCACATCAAATCTTGGTTTATGGTATCCTAAGGATGAAATTTTTTATTTATGTGCATACACAGATGCAAATTGGCTAGGAGGTGTAGATGACAGAAAGACTACCACTGGTGGTGCATTCTTTCTTGGTAGAAGATTGATTTCATGGATAAGCAAGAAGCAGACTTGTACATCATTATCTATAGAAGAATTAGAATATGTTGTAGCAACAACTAATTGTACTCATGTATTATGGATCAAGCAAATGTTGAAGGATATAAAGGTAAAATGCAAAGAATTGATAACTATCTATTGTGATAATTCAACAACAATTAATATATCAAAGAATCTGGTATTTTACTCTAAGACAAAGCATGTTTCTATTAAGTACAATTTTCTGAAAGAGAATGTTGAAGCAAATGAAGTGAGATTGGTTTATGTGAATACTAAAGAGAAAATTGCAGATATCTTTACAGAGCCTTTGCCTAAGGAAACGTTTGAATATCTCAGAGAGCAACTTGGGGTAATTTCCCCACCAACAGAAACTTGAATGATGAAGATTGGCATCAAACCGGCAGGAACTAACAAAAATGTCTTTTTTCTGGCTTTGATGAAGGAGAGCTACTTCTCAGGGGGAGTAGTTGGCTATATGTTAAGATCTTTGACTCTTAACTAATTTGGCATTTGATGTCAAAGGGGGAGAGATATCTATGGGAAAACTTTGTACTTTGGGGAGAGATATATTTTTAGTTTTGGTTTATGTTTTGACACTGAACTTTGTATTGATCTTTTTTGGGAGATTGTTGGTTTATTGGTTTTTGGCATTTTTCTTTTGGCACTTAGATGTTTTTCCATCTAGTGTTGCCATCAATGCCAAAGGGGGAGATTGTTGGTATTATGGATGACTTCGTCATGTGTTGCATTTTTTTTGTCATTGATGTCAACACTTATCTTCTTGGAGGCCTACATTGTTGATTTGACACTATGGTTATATTGGTTTATTGTTGAACCGACACATTGCATGGTTAGTGGCTTATGCACAGTCACCGGTATATGTTCACCTGCAGGTTATATTGTTCACCGACAGTGATGATAACTTGTTATCATCTGGAGATCATTTGGTTATGTCAAAGACATGGATTGGATGTTTGGATTTGGTGTTTTTCTTATTGGTCTAATCGGGTTGATAGATTTGCCTTTACCGGCAGATAGGTCTAGGGTATGGACCGATACATGATATCTATTCCAGATCAACACGAAACATCTTGGAAATGGTTTATTGATTAGATAATGTGGTAAATGCATTGAGTCAACATATTGTATCACATCAAGACTTATTTGTAATTGATTTTATTGCAATATCTTTAGTGAGCCAACCTCATGTATAGGTCTTAGGTTTTGTATATATGATTGTAAGATCTTATTGAAGATCGATCATGATGAGTGTGTGAGAATATTGAAGAGCGAAAATAAGCAGATCCTTGTGCGAATTACACAGACATTATCTGAAGGTTGAAGGAAAGGTTATGAAGATGTTTGACACTCATGTTTAGAGCTTAAACTTGTACTGAATCCAACATTGCAGATGTTATTCTGAAGCAGTACATTTTTATTGGATTTAAGCATCCAATTGTAGTCAGTGTGACTCCTATTTTTTGATTGAGCAGTGAGCTCTAGGTGGTTGGCCTTTCTACATGTGCAGACCCCATTTGTATACACTTACTATCTGCAGTAGTATCATCTGATTATGGGTGAGGTTTCCCACCGTGGTTTTTCCCCTTATAGGGGTTCCATGTCAAAATCTTTGTGTCATGTGTTGTGGATGTTGTTTCTCTTTCTGTTTCATGCATTAAGTTATATCGGTACTGCTATAACTGTTATTTTGTCTCACTGACATTTAAGTTTGGTTTACCGACACTAAGTTTCAAGTTGGATTAATTGGTTTTGATTTGTAATTTATTAACAACTGATTCACCCCCCCCTCCCAATTGTCCTTCCCGATCCTAACAAACATGACCAAAACACTTGCATAGCCCTAATCGATCAACCTAGCACCACAACCAGGTTCAAAATGGTTCCTCCAAGCCCTCGCCACCGCAACAATAGTCTCATGCAGACCATTGCAAGGGAAGGCACAATAAGAAACTACCAACACCGATATGGGAATAAAAACAAGGGCCATAACAAAGCCCACTTAGAAGGAGAGGGCACACACTTATCACCAAAGTTGGGGAAGAAATAGTTCCTTCCAGATCTAGCCAAGCCAGGGGTAACAAGTCCCGAGCAAAAAGCTCCACCCACACCAAAGAAGACTAAAACAACTCCTGGAGATGCATCTTTATCTTCATCAGTATCCAATTCATCATCTACAACATCACTGCTATCATTTGGGCTTTTGGAAAAGCCAGACAAAAACCCACGCAACCAAACAACCCGCGCAAAGAAGAAGGGCCCAAACTGAAGGCCTCCTCCCACACCCAGCAAGACCACAACATCCTCTGGAAACACATCATCTTCATCCTTAGGATCACCATCACCATCCTTGCAACCATTTGAATTTGCGTTCCCGCTCAGTCCGCTCATCCTCAGTTAATCTGCTTGCATTAAAATTCAAGGGAATAATGTTAAATTGGTATTTTGGTGTAATATTTTATTCAACTTGGATATATTATATCTTGTATTTCATTGCTCCAATTTAGTAATTTTAATTAAGATAATTAAGATATCTATTTACTATCACCTAAGCAGCTAATAATCACATATATACCTTAATTTGAGGTGTACAAGTGACATCACTACCTCATACACTTTTTTATTAATGGAAATTACCTGTGTCACCTCTATCTTATTTGAACTAAGTTAACTCACCTCTTGATGTGAGTGTGATTAATAGTTAACTCATATATCTTGGACATGTTATCTCATTGATGCATGCATCCAAGAGGCTTATATATTTCTATGTTTCTCTTTGTAACTTGTCTCATCATATTGAATTTAAAATAACATTATTTTTTCCATCTGGTTTATCTGATTGGTTTATAACCATTTTTTAGTCTTGGGTATAATTCTTCTTTATGAAAAATCCTAACAACTATCTCCCATCCACTTCTCTCATAAACTCACTAGTTAATTTGTTTGTTGTTGTCTTTTATATGAATAGGCTAGTTAAACATACAATTTAATAATTTATTAATGTTAGACAAGACCTAAATAATTAAGTGAACCATTTCATAATGAGGAGAGACAAGTGCTCTAGTCTTCAAAAAGTGAGCCACACATGAATCATAGAGTAGTGAAGGCCATGATAATTGGAATTTACTTTGATACAAAGGGGTTCTAATATACCTTATTCATGGAGGCCCAACCCTTTGCCTTTATAATACATATTTTGACAAATCTTTTTACCAATGAGATACTTATCACTTGTATAGAGGTGATGGGAACTTGAAGAGGATTAGGATCATGAGGGTGATTAGGAGGGATATTGGGATCTTGAGGTGGATATGGAGGATTCAGATATGCAGATGAAGGGATACTTTGATCTTGACTTCGAAGGGGATTGTTGATGGAGTGGAAAGAGTGTTTTTCTCTTGATTTTGAATGGGATCATTGGATAGGATGGAAGGAATATCATGATATTTCTTATGAAGTAGATTATGAATGAAGCTTTGACGGATAATTTTCTCTTCAGATGGAAGGGGATCATCTTGGATCGAAAGAAAAGGGATAATTGGATCACCATGAGACTAGAGAGATCAGAACTTGGTAAAAAATTGGATGGGATTGGAGACTTTTGGTATCTTGATCTTGATTCTTTTAATGACCTGTTTGTTCATGCTTTAGATTATCCTATTGACATAAATCTAATTCTAATGATCTAGTATGAGTTTGAATATGTATGTGGGATTTTGGGATGGAATTTCTTTTTTAGTATGATAGGGATGGATTTTGAATATCTCTTTGGAGTGGGTTTGATTGGCAGTGAAGTGAATTATGATATTGGATCTGGTATTTTTGAATCAAAGGGTAAGTGCACCAAGATGGTGAACAAAAAGGGGGGTATAACTAGCCACCTTTTTTTTTTCTTTCTTTCTTTTTGAAAATAGGTAAACTTGAACTTCAAAGATATATTTGAAGGTCATGCACTCAAAAATAGGAGTTGAGAAAAGAATAAAAATTGTAGTACTCTAAATCTAGTTTCTAAACTACTAAAGTTTTTTAAAATTGGATAAGATTAAGAGGGTCAAACCTCTCGCGCATGAAAAATTGTTCTTGTTTTTTCAGAAAAAACATAACATAGTTGTTTTCGTGTGTTGCACAAAATATATAGTTAGATTTACTATTTTGCAAAACCATTTTTTAGGATGATATTTAAGAGTGAGATCTAGAATTTGTGTATTTTTTTGTAATTTTTCGTTGAGTATTTTTTTTTAACGATTTTTTTAAGTTACCTCATCCTGAAAATTTGGTACATGTTCGTGCACTGGATAATTGGATCACCATGAGACTAGAGAAATCAAAACTTGGTAAAAAATTGGATGGGATTGGAGAGTTTTGGTATCTTGATCTTGATTCTTTTAATGACCTGTTTGTTCATGCTTTAGATTATCCTATTGACATAGATCTAATTATAATGATCGAGTATGAGTTTGAATATGTATGTGGAATTTTGGGATGGAATTTATTTTTTACTATGATAGGGATGGATTTTGAATATGACCCTTTGGAGTGGGTTTGATTGGCATTGAAGTAAATTATGATATTGGATCTAGTATTTTTGAATCAGAGGGTAAGTGCACCAAGATGGTGAACAAAAAGGGGGTATAACTAGCCACCTTTTTTTTTTAATCTAAAAACATGTAAACTTGAACTTCAAAGATATATTTGAAGGTCACGCACTCAAAACTAAGAGTTGAGAAAATAATAATAATTGTATTACTCTGAATCTAGTTTCTAAACTACTAAAGTTTTTAAAAATTGGATAAGATTAAGAGGGTCAAACCTCTCGCACACGAAAAATTGTTCCTGTTTTTTCAAAAAAACATAAAATAGTTGTTTTCGTAAGCTGCAAAAAATATATTGTTAGATTTATTATTTTGCAAAACCCTTTTTTAGGATGATAGGTAAGAGTGAGATCTAGAATTTGTGTATTTTTTTGTAATTTTCTGTTGAGTATTTTTTTTTAATGATTTTTTAAAGTTATGTCATCCTGGAAGTTTGGTACCTGTTCGTGCACTGGATAATTGGATCACCATGAGACTAGAGAGATTAGAACTTGGTAAAAAAATGGATGGGATTGGAGAGTTTTGGTATCTTGATCTTGATTCTTTTAATGACCCGTTTGTTCATGCTTTAGATTATCCTATTGACATAGATCTAATTCTAATGATCGAGTATGAGTTTGAATATGTATGTGGGATTTTGGGATGTAATTTATTTTTTAGTATGATAGGGATGGATTTTGAATATGACTCTTTGGAGTGGGTTTGATTGGAAATGAAGTGAATTATGATATTGGATCTGGTATTTTTGAATCAGAGGGTAAGTGCACCAAGATGGTGAACAAAAAGGGGGGTATAACTGGCCACTTTTTTTTTTTTCCTTCTTCTGAAAACAGGTAAACTTGAACTTCAAAGATATATTTGAAGTCATGCACTCAAAACTAGGAGTTTAGAAAATAATAATAATTGTAGTACTATGAATCTAGTTTCTAAACTACTAAAGTTTTTTAAAATTGGATAAGATTAAGAGGGTCAAACCTCTCCCGCATGAACAATTGTTCCTGTTTTTGCAGAAAAAAAACATAACATAGTTGTTTTCGTGTGCTGTACAAAATATATACTTAGATTTATTATTTTGCAAAACCCTTTTTTAGGATGATAGGTAAGAGTGAGAGCTAGAATTTGTGTTATTTTTTGTAATTTTCCGTTGAGTATTTTTTTTTTAATGATTTTTTTAAGTTACCTCATCCTGAAAATTTGGTACCTGTTCGTGCACTGGGTATAACTTGCATCAAAATAATAAAAAATGCAAACTTCCTTTTTTAAAAGTGTATAGAATCTAGTGTAGAACAATAATATGTAATTTATTTTGAATCTGGTCAAGTATATCAAAAGTTATTAAAAATTGGTAGACATATGTCTGTGAGGACTGTCAAGGCACTGGTAAAGAAAATTAAAGTTTACTATGCTAATGTTGTCCAAAAATAAAAAATATTATATGGTCAGAGAGATGAGAAGACATGTGAGATTATGGTGGTAATTTTAGAGATACCCACTTGATCATTTGTAAACCTGATGATGATGAAGTTGATAAATCATGTTGGAAGATGAAAAAACATGTAAAGGGATAAAAATGGAGGGAAAATGGGCTTGCAAGCCTTAGGATCATTTTCCAACCCTCTTACCAAGCCAAAACCTGCACGGGTTCTAATGTGCAAGTAACCCACTCGAGTTTTGAAAAACAAAAAACTACCATTCATATTTCTACATAACCCGTACGGGTTATGTAGAACTAAAACCATCATTTTGAGTTTCACAAAACCTGTACGAGTTATGAAGACAATAAAATGTATGCTTGTAAACTTAGCATTTACTACACATATGTATAGATATACATATATAATATGTATTTATGTATGTATATATGCATATATATAGTTATATATACATATATGTATATATGTTTGTATACATGCATGTCTCTCTTCTTTTCATCTCTCTCTCTCTTGTCTTCCTTCCCCCATCACCGTCTCTGTCTATTCTGAGCCCTAATTATCCTCCTTGAGTTCTATCTCATCTCTCTCCCCCTCACACTTCTCTCTCTTCTGATTCTCTCACCCTCTTCTCCTTCTCATTCTCTCTCTACCTCATGTCTCTCACCCTCTCCTCCTTCTCCTACTCTCTCTCTCTCTCTCGTTATCCTATCACATTCTCACCCTCTCCTCCTCTCTCTTTCTCTCTCCTCCCTCTCCCTCTCCCTCTCTCATTATCTTATCTTATTCTCTCTCCCCCCTACCCTCTCCTCTCTCTCTCTCTCTCTCACTCCTATTCTCTTTCTCCCTCTCCCTCTCTCTATCCTATTCTCCCTATCTCCGCCCTTTCTCTATCCCTCTCCCTCTCCCTCTCCCTCTCTCCCAATCTCCTCTCTCTCTCCCCCTCTCTCTCCCTCCCCTTCTTCTTATCATATTCTCTCCCTCTCTTCCTATCCCATATTCTCTCTCTTACCCTGTCCCCCCTACTCTCTCTAACTCTCTCTCTCTCACCCCGTCTACTTATCCTATTATCTCTCTCTCTCTCTCTCTCTCTCTCTCTCTCTCTCTCTCTCCCTTCTCTCTCTTTCACTATGTCTCTCCCTCTCTTCCTATCCCCTTCTCTCTTTGTCTCTAACTCTCTCCCCCTCCCCAAATCCTTATCCTATTCTATCCCTCTCTTCCTACCCCCTACTCTCTCTCTCTCTAACTCTCTCTCCCTCCACCTCTCCCTATGTTGCCATTGCATGAAGATTGCATTAATGAAGTATAGTGTTGTCATTGATGTCAATAGTAACCGATAATGGAGTTGTATTGCAATCGGTAGTGATGCAGTTTTGCAATCAGTAGTAGAACAGTGTTGGAAACCGGTATTGGTATTTCAAGCAGAGTGATCAACCGGTAACTCTAACCAGTTGATATGCCAAACCCTAACTAATGGAGCTTGGTGAATCAGTTATGTTGATCTATGATTGGAGATGGAGATGCCATGTATGCATGATGCACGTGATGAGTTTCAAAGTGGTATTGGCACATGAAGATAACTGTTTATCTTGGGAATGAGAAAAAGGATAGCATGAAGTGGAAAATGTGTGATGAGCTACAAGATCCAATGTGTGATGATCCAAGAGCAGTTCAAGTTGTCTAGAACAATGTGTAGTTGATTGCTATGTAATCCAATGGTCATGTTTGAACCGATATGTTTGTAATCTCGATGAGATTTGTAGGTTTTGTGATGTGTTACCGACCTATTGTATTTTCTTATAAGGTCGATGAGTTGTTTGTAATTGTGTTGGAAATTTGGTTAAGTGTGGTAGTGTGATTGTTGCTAAACCAAAAGGAGTGTCTACAGAATATTTTGAGGGCAGATAGGAGCATATAAGGATCTGACTAAGCAAGATAGTACTATTACTAGATCAACAAAGACCCTGTTGTTCTCTAACCATTACAACAGTTAAATCCCTTAACCGGGCAAGCTTTAATAGGCTTGGTGTTGTCTAAATCCTCTAATCATGTGATCCATTAGTTTGGATTTGAAATCCTCTACTAAGGTTACTCCTAATAGGGTATTTCCTTTAACAGGGTATTGTAGTCAATCCCTTAACCGATTGGTCCCTAACCGGATATGTTCTTAATAGGACATTATTGTATAAGCTTCTAACAAGGCTTGGCTCCTAACAGGGCGAACTTTAGAAGAGTTCAAAATACTTGTGGGTATTCATCCCCACCGTGGTTTTTTCCATTTGGGTTTCCACGCCAAAAATCATTGTGTCAAGTGGTGAATGATTTTGTGGTTATGTTTTGATATGGTTGATTTGATTAACTGGTAAAGCCACTTAGATATGTTTAGATAACCGGAAGTGATCTGAAATGAGCTATTACTGATGTTAGTAAAGTGTTTTAATGTTTTGGTTAAATGGTATTTAAGTTACAGATCTGTTACACTGTACCATTGATGTTTTGGTCAACCGATAAAGTTTGACAATGTAGTTGAGGTTTTGGATACAGTGTCTAAACCGGTTAGTTCAATGATTGGTTTATGAGTTGGGATTAAGTTTGGTGAAAGTTTAAGTTTGTTTTCTATCTACTAATTCACCCCCCCCCCCTCAGTAGTTGACCAGATCCTTATTAATTCACCATATTATCAATTGGTATTAGAGCATTTCGGGTCCTCTTGTGTTTAAGCCTAATAGATTGAGGAAAAGATCTAGGAGAACATGATGAAGAAAGAAGATCCTAAATTCAATAGGGAAAACTATAGAATCTGGAATGATAGGATGAAGATCTATATCAAAACCTTAGGAAGTCAATATTGGGAACATGTTGTTACTAAATATAAATTGCCTAGTGGGATTTTGTCAGATGATCAAAAGAAGGAGCAATAGGAGAACAATCAAGCATTGGAGGGCATTATCAGTTCCTTGTCCGATTCAAAGTATGTTGATGTCCATGGATTGGAGGCTGCTTATGAAGTGTGGAAGAAACTTGAGGATACCTACAATAGTGATGAGCATGTTAATATTGCCAAAGAAGAGAGTCTAAGAGGTAAATTTAATGATATGTGGATGGCTGAAGGTGAGAACATTCAACAGTATGGTAAGAGGATCAAGGAGATAGTTGGTGGTATAGTGGAGGATACCACAGTGGTTAGCAAGGTGCTTAGAACCCTTCTATTGATCTACGCTATCCGAGTTGCAGCCATTCAGGAACTTGAGTCTATTGATAAAACAAAGGTAACTCTTGATTCCATCATTGGTAAATTAACTATATTTGAACTAAATGGTTTTGATGGAAGTGTTTAGAGATCGGAATCTGCATTTAGAGCCTTAGTTTCAAACCCACTAGTAAAGAACAGCAGAGAAGCTAGTTATAGTCATGAGTCTAGATCCAGTAGAGAGGTAGATGATGAAGACAATCTTATTGATCTTGAAGCATTGTTGGCCAAGCGGTTACCTAGAGGCATCGGTAAGTATAGAGGTAAATTACCTTTGAAGTGTTTTGCATGTAATAAGATTGGACATATTGTAGCTAACTGTCCTAATGCAGACAATGAGCACAAACGTGAGAAGTATAAGAAGTACAAAGGAAAAGGTAAAAGAGATTGTCTCATTGCAGTGGATGGAGGAATTATAGATGAGGAATCTGAAGAAGATACAAATGAGGACATTGTCTTTGTTGCTATTAAAGAAGAGACATTAGATCAGAAGGCTTTAGTCTCTCACATGGATAGTTCTGATGATTGGATTATAGACAGTGGTTTTTCACACCACATGAGTGGTGATCGGAGTAAGTTTCTTACTTTGAGGGAGTTTAATGGAGGTGTTGTGAGATTTGGAAATGACTCACCCTGCATGGCAAAAGAAAAGGGATCCATCTCTTTGAATGGTAAAAGAAGTGCAAATGATGTCTACTGGGTAGAAGGACTGAAACACAATCTTTTGAGTGCAGCTCAACTCAATGACAAAGGTTACCCACTGGAATTCAAGAATGGAGTCGGAAAGATTTATGGAATCAAAGGTGAATTGATTTCAACCGGCAAGCAGACCAGAGGTAACTTGTTACATTTAAGTTCTAAATTCAACAATTGTTTAATTGCAAAAGTAGAAGATAGTTGGCTTTGCATCAGAGATTTTGTCATGTAAACTTTGATAACATTGTAAAAGTCAGTAAGTCCAAATCAGTAAGAGGTTTGCCTCAATTGGACAAACCGGTGAATTCTCCATGCAAGGAATGTCACTTAGGGAAGATGTCATCCTCAACATTCAAGAGCAAATATTTCTCAATAGAACATTTGCTAGAATTGGTTCATACCGACCTTTGTGGACTAGGAGTATTCAAGGTGATCGATATTTCATGATTTTTACTTATGATTTCTCAAGGATGATGTGGGTCACATTCTTGAAAGACAAGACAAAATATTTTAGCAAGTTTAAGGCATTTATAGCCTTAGTTGAAAATGAAAGTGGTAAGAAGATAAAGTGCTTACGAACTGATCAAGGTGGCGAATTTACTTCAAAGGAATTCACTAAATACTGTGAAGATGATGGAATTAAGAGGCAACTTTCTGCACCTAGGACACCACAACATAATGGTATTGTAGAAAGAAACAACCGGTCAGTTGTTGAAGCTTCTAGGAATATGCTAATACAAGGAGGTGAAGCTATCAGCACATCTGTTTACACAATGAACCAAATACCAGTTAAAAGAGGTAAGGAAAAAACTCCTTATGAGTACTAGTATGGTAGATCACCTAATGTCAGTTACTTTAATATTTTTGGTAGCAGATGTTTTATCAAGAGAGGTGACTATGTTGGTAAGTTTTATGCCAAGAGTGATGAAGGCATATTTCTTGGTTACTCCACCAAGAGCAAAGCTTACAAGTGTTACAACAACCAGACCAAGAAGATCATTGAAAGTATAAATGTCCAAGTTGATGAGCTTCCTAAAAAATCAGGAGAAACTAATGAGGAGAAGAAGGAAGAATAACCTTACACATTATTTTGGGAACCATAACCGGTGAAGCCAAAAGTTGAAGAATAGAACAAAGAAGCTGCAATTACACCAGAACAAGGAGGTCCAACAAAGGAAGAAGAAAGTTAGGAAGAAGAAGAATCTAGAAATAAAGATTATGTCATTCCAAGGTATGTAAATACTCAATCATAGTCCTGATCAGATTATTGGTGACATGAATGCAGGTGTGCAAACAAGAACAAGGATTAGAGAGAACTCATGTATCATTTCCACCATTGAGCCTAGAACTGTAAAGGAAGCATTTGCAAATGAAGACTGGATCAAGGAAATGGAAGAAGAACTTGACCAGATAGAGAAAAAAAATACTTGGTCATTGGTACCCAAACCATAGAACAAGAATGCTATAGGAACAAAATGGGTATTCAGGAATAAACTGAATGAAGATGGAGTAGTAGTTAGAAATAAAGCTAGACTGGTATGCAAAGGATATGCACAAGAAGAAGGTGAAGAATATGGTGAGACATTTGCACCAGTTGCAAGATTGGAGGGAGTTAGAACATTACTTGCATGTGTAGCATACAGAGGATTCAAAGTATATGAAATTGATTTTAAGTCAACATTCCTAAATGGAATATTGGAAGAGGAAGTCTACATTGAACAACCAGATGGTTATGCTTTAACTGTCTAAAAGGACATGGTGTGCAAATTACATAAGGCATTATATGGACTGAAGCAAACACCTAGAGAATGGTATGATAGATTTCACTCTCACTTGGTGAAGATAGGTTTTCAAAGAACCAGTGAAGATAGTAACATATATCTCAAGTCAGAAGGTGACAAGATACTGGTAAGTGAGGTATTTGTTGATGATATCATTTTTGGAGGAAATGATGATATGTGCCATGACTTTGTTGATGAGATGAAGAATGAGTTTGAGATGTCACTGGTAGGTGAAATAAAATTCTTCATAGGTCTACAAATCCAACAGATGAAGGAAGGTATTTTCATTACACAGTCCAAATATGTGAAAGAAGTATTGAATACTTTTGGAATGGGAGACTATAAACCAGTTGGAACACCAATGGTTATAGGTTGTAAACTATCTAAGGATGATGATTCTGCATCAGTGGATGAAAAGGAGTACAGGTCAATGATAGGTAAACTACATTATGTTGTCCGTAGCAGACTAGACATTGCTCATGCAGTAGGATTGGTTGCCATATTTTAGAAGAGCCCGAAGGAGACACACATGGTAGCAACTAAAAGAATTTTCAGATATCTGAAAGGCACAATTGATTAGGGATTATGGTATCCATCTGCGGGTAACTTTGATTTGAAAGTCTATACAGATGTAGACTGGGCAGGAAATGTTGATGATAGGAAGAGTACAACTTGAGGAGCTTTCTTTCTTGGAGGAAGGCTAGTGTCTTGGAGCAACAAGAAACAAAGTTGTAAATCACAATCATCTGCAAAAGCGAAATATGTTGCGACATATATGAATTGTACCCAATAAATTTGGATGAAGCACATTCTGGAAGGTTTTAAGTTGAAGATTTCAGAACTGGTAAGGATTTTCTGTGATAACACCAGTGGAATAAATATTTCTAAGAACCCGGTGTTGCATGCTAAAACAAAGCATATTGAGCCGAAGTATAATTTCTTGAGAGAGAAAGTGCAAAGTAAAGATGTGTCACTGGAGCATGTATCTACTAAAGAACAACTAGTGGATATCTTTACCAAACCTCTACCTAAGGCTACTTTTGAGTATCTTAGAGGTCAGGTAGTGATGCAGTTTTGCAACCGGTAGTAGAACAGTGTTGGAAACTGGTCAACTAGTGGATATCTTTACCAAACCTCTACCTAAGGCTACTTTTGAGTATTTCAAGCAGACTGATCAACCAGTAACTTTGACCAATTGATTTGCCAAACCCTAATCAATGGAGCTTGGTGAATCATTTTTGTTGATCTATGATCAAATGGTGATCGAAGATAGAGATGCCACGTATGTATGATGCACATGATGAGTTTAAAAGTGGTTTTGGCACATGAAGATAACAATTTATTTTGGGAATGAGAAAATGCATAGCATGAAGTGAAAAACATGTGATGAGGTACATGATCCAATGTGCGGTGATCCAGGAGTGGTTCAAGTTGTCTAGAACAATGTGTAGTTGATTGCTATGTAATCCAACGATCATGTTTGAACCGATATGTTTGTAATCTTGATGAGATTTGTAGGTTTTGTGATGTGTAACCGACCTATTGTATTTTCTTATAAAGTAGATGAGTTGTTTCTAATTGTATTGGCAATTTGGTTAAGTGTGGTAGTGTGATTGTTGTCAAACCAAAAGGAGTGTCTGCAAAATGTTTTGAAGGCAGATAGGAGCGTAAAAGGATCTAACTAAGAATGATAGTGCTATTACCAAATCAACAAAGACCCTGTTGTTCTCTAACCATTACAACAGTTAAATCCCTTAACCAGGTAAGCTTTAACAGGTTTGGTGTTGTCTAAATCCTCTAACCAGGTGATCCATTAGTTTCAATTTGTAATCCTCTACTGAGGTTACTCCTAACAGGGTATTGCCTTTAACAGGGTATTGTAGTCAATCCCTTAACCAAGGGGTCCCTAATCAGATATGTTCTTAACAGGACATTATTGCATAAGCTTCTAACAAGGCTTGACTCCTAACAGGGTGAACTTCAGAAGAGTTCAGAATACTTGTGGGTATTCATCCCCACCATGGTTTTTTCCATTTGGGTTTCCATGTCAAAAATCATTGTGTCAAGTGGTGAATGATTTTGTGATTATGTTTTGATATGGTTGATTTGATTAACTAGTAAAGCCACTTAGATATGTTTAGATAACCGAAAGTGATCTGAAATGAGCTATTACTGATGTTAGTAAAGTGTTTTAATGTTTTAGTTAAATTGTATGTAAGTTACAGATATGTTACACTGTATCATTTATGTTTTGGTCAACCGGTAAAGTTTGACAGTGCAGTTGCAATTTTGGATACGGTGTCTAAACCGGTTAGTTCAGTGATTGGTTTATGAGTTGGGATTAAGTTTGGTGAAATTTTAAGTTTGTTTTCTATCTATTGATTCACCCCCTCTCTCGGTAGTTGACCAGATCCTTATTGATTCATCATATTATCACCCTACTCCCTCTCTCTCCCTCTCCCTCCATCCCCCTCTCCTTATCCTACTCTCTCTCTCTCTCTCTCTCTCTCTCTCTCTCTCTCTCTCTCTCTCTCTCTCTCTCTCTCTCTTCCTATCCCCTTTTCTCTATGTCTCTAAATCTCTCCCCCTCCCCCTCTCCTTATCCTATTCTATCTCTCTCTAACTCTCTCTCCCTCCCCCTCTCCCTACTCTCTCTCACCCCCTCTCCTTATCCTATTCTCTCTCTCTCTCTCTCTCTCTCTCTCTCTCTCTCTCTCTCTCTCTCTCTCTCTCTCTCTCTCTCTCTCTCTCTCTCTCTCTCTCTCTTCGATTCCTATTTTTGCATAACCCGTATGGGTTATGAAAAATTGTGAACGTTCCCATTAGGTTTGTATAACCCGTACGGGTTATGGGAAAATATTCATAGTTTAATCCCAATGGACTAAAAACTAGCACTGCAAGTTTTTTGAAGGCCCCACTGCTATTGCATATGATTTTGTGGGACAGTAACAGTCAATTTTGTATATATATTTTTTTCAATTTTTCTTTGAAATGATTGATTTGTTTTGTATTTTGGATTGTTTTTGAAGTTATTTTATCATTGGTACTTTAGATTACAATAAAATGATGATCTTTTGTTGTTTTTTTGCTATTTGATTGTGGATTGTCATCATGATGTTATGTGTAGGACAATCAATATCAACAATGGGAAAGAAAAAGAGATGAGCGAATGAACAAAGAGAGGTAGCAAAGGAAAGAAAAAGGGAGCTTATGAGGAGATTACATGAAGGTATGTCATCTAATGCACCTAATGAAAGTGATGAACATTCAACAATTAAAATTGATATGATGAATGCACCAAATGAAAATGATCAACATACACCAATTCAAATGCATATGATGAATGCACCTAATGAATGCAATAAACATACACCATTTGAAAATGATGCGATGAATGCACATGTTAATGAAATTGAAGAAGATATACCATTTGAATTTGATGTGATCAATGCACATAATGTACCTAATTAAAATAAATAGAATGCACCAATCTTAACACCTCTTAGAATAGTTCATAGAAAACCAAAGTTTCTAATAGACATTGATGAAAATATTGTGAAGCCAATGCATGATAAAATTTCCGAAAGAACTTGTAGAAGAATGGTTAGAATAATTTGGAGTAACTATTTTGAAAACTTAAATCAAAGTGGAAGATGCCAATTAGTTGTTGAAATGATTAAAAATCTGAAATTTAGAGAGACAATGAAAATTTTAGGGTTAAGAACATCTGAAAATAATAGTGAAAGAACCATTGTGAGAAATATTTTTGATGCATACCAATCCATTGGTTCAAAATCATGCACTAAAGATGCTAATGTTACTCCTCGTGCCCTCATATCAACCATAATGGGAAAGGAAATGAAAAAATCTCATTTAATAAGCAAAACAAGCAAGTCATTAAGGATAAGTAGAACCACATTACACCATGCCTTATAGAGGCGAGATAAAATTGAGGATCCTAACAATAATTCTCTTTGGGAATTCTTGGGTAGACTCCCACGCAAGGACAAGGTTGTTGTTGATGCACTAAGAACATTAATTGAGAAATATTGGCATGACAACACAAGGGTTTCACCCAACCAAATAGATGTTGTTAGAAGGCGAATAGGAATTAGAAATCCTGAGCCACATCCAAAACACTATTTAGATATGACTCAAACACAATTTTATGAAAGGTTTCTTCAAAGCTTTCCTCAGATTAAAATTAGTCAAAGATTTTTTGAGATGACAAAACCATTTTATGTTAAGATTAATCATGCATGTACTACATGTTGTAGGATCCATGTTGAATTTTTCATGCATTATGATATTTATCGCTATATATGTTGTACTTTGCACACTAACGATGTTTTGCAGGAATGTGGTCTACAAGCACCTCCTAAGTCATCAAGAGAATTTATTTCAAGTGTACTATGTAGACAAGATGATAGGTGCATTTACTATAAGATGATGTGTTTGAGAGGTTTTTGTCCTACATGTGGTGGTTTGCAATAGTTGCATAGATGCCTACATCTGGATAGCACACATGAAATTGGTAAGGAACTAGTTTCTATTGGAAAATACAAGTCAGTCACATATGGTGTTAAAGATGGAAAATAAATAAAGAGGTATGAGTTAGTGAAAAGGGATATATGTGTTACAACTGATTTTATGAAGATATTTCAAGAGAAACTAGTGTATGAGTACATAGGTCACACACATAGAGCTAGGTGGTTAGATGAGAAATTCAAGTTGTGTAAGGACACTTTTCCCCTCGACACTATTGTCTCTGTCATTGATTTTGCTGAGAATTATACATTAAAGCCGCAAAATGAAGTACAACATATGTATTACCACTCTACACAAGTTACAATTTTGGTACACATAGCATCCATGCATGCACATCATAGCACCAAGGAGGACATAAAGGTTATAAGAGAATATCACTTCTATATCAGTGATTATTGTACTCATTCCTTAGAGTTTGTGCAAGGATTATTTACAGTATTCTATGATAGTTTAAGGGAAATAGGTATAAGATACAACCAACACTTAATATGGTTGGACAATTGCACCGCACAATTCAAGAATGCAAGAATGTTCTACTGGTTGACTAGGATGCATGTGACAAATGGTGTGCAACATTTTTGGAATTTCACTGAGGAAGGATATGGAAAGGGAGAACATGATGGTGTGGGAGCATGTTTGAAAAGAGCTCTTACCAGAGAGGAATTGAAGAATGAAGGTGGTGCAATGTTAATGGACGTAGAAACAATTGTGCAATGATGTAACTCTATGATGGGACCAGATAATGTAGGTAAGTATATGGTTTCTAGATATATTTGGTTAATACATGAATCTAACATAAAAAACTATCTATATTGTCGTACACTTATAGGATCAAGTGTCATGCATTCATTTAGAAGTTCAAATTCAGCATCACTAGTTATTTATACTAGACAAATTGCATGCTTTTTCTCTTCGTGCTTGCATTTTGTGTGGGATGAATGTGAATCAAAAGAGTGGGTTGACCAATGGTCTTGTAGACCTTTGCAAACCCTAGATACATATCAACTTCCTAGAGCACTACAAATGAACCAAATTGAAGCATCAGTGGATTTTGACCATGTATCAAACGTAGTTGAACCAGGTAAAGGGTTGCAATTTATTACTTGGGTAAAATCAATTTTAAGCTCAATTTATTAGTTCTTTATGATAATTTTGGTATTAACTTATATCCTTCTATTAAATGTAGGTCATGTATATGCAGTTATTGCAGATGAGAACAATGAAGAAGGAAAATATTACTTTTTGTGTTGTTGAATTGAGGCCAAAATGAAATTGACTTCTACAGTCATTGATGGAGAGGGCATTGAGTACCCAATAGGATCCTTTGTTGTGATAGGGACATGGCTTAGAAGGTACCATTGTTGTGTCGAGTTGTATTGAGACCTCTTAAACTTATTTATTTACTAGTCATTTTATTGATTTTGGCATTAACTTATCCTTCTATAAAATTCAGGTACCCTATCAAAAATTCTAATGCCTATTTGTTTGAGGACTTTGAGAGACATAGACATATTCTTCATTACTCAAACCTTCTTGTTGCAACAAATATTCAATTGATTAAATATCGTGGTAGACCTCTTAACAAGAATTTGAGGAAAGTTTGTGAATCTGACCACAAGACAATACTTAAGACACTAAGGGTTAGAGCTGATCCTGAAGGTTCACTTGATTGATTTTGGGTCATCTAGAAGAATAATTCTACAATATGGTAGAATAATTTTGACAATTTTGTATATATCTTTTGTGAAACATTGTAACTTTTCTTTTTTGGAGGTGCTCTATGTGCATCTGAGCTATAATGTGCATATGAGTTGTAATGTGCATATTTAGATGCCAAATTTTGTATATAAAAACATCAATGAGTTGTAATGTGCATATTTAATTTTGTATATAAAAACTACAGTGATTTGTAATGTGCATATTTAGATGCAAAACTTTGTATATATAAACAGTAATGATCTTGATCATTCATATTAGATGCCAAATTTTATATATAAAAGTGCCCATGGGGCTGATTTGCAAATTTTGAGAGCCCAAATTTGTACCATTTGATTATAAATACATTAGTTTTTTTGTAATTAAACAATTTTAAATACTCATGTACCATTTGAGAGCCCAAATGGGCATTAGAGAAGTTTAAATACTCATGTACAAGTTAAAATACATTGTTTTTTTCTGCAATTTTGGCCTAAAATCAGAACTTTCAACTGTCGTAACTTTCTTTTCATAACATATTTTGATCTGATTCTTTTTGTAAGTTATAGGGAAATGTTTTAAATTTAATTTGGAACTAGCTTGAGGTTTCTTTAATTCATTTTGTGCATTTTATATTGACTGTCCTAAAATTTGGCATAGTGCATACAAGGTGCCATATGTTGGTTTGGGTGAAATCTCTGAATGAGAGAGTGTTTTTATGGTTTCTGGAGTTTATGAAGATCCTATGAAAGGTGTTTGATCCATTGTTAAAGTTGTGAAGTGCTTGGAGGGGTGTATTTGAGAAAGCCCTCGTTTGTAGTCCCAAGATGCCTATAAGGCCAAAATATTCATAATCAATGTAATAAGGTCCTACTGAGGCCATGGTTAATGTTTTCATGTTTTTTTTATGTGGTTTGTTCAATTTGATGTTGATGTAAGGCCATTTGAGCCACAAATGTACTTCATAGGCCTATTAGGCCCTAATGGTCAAAGTTGGTTAAATAGGTCTATCTAGGTTGAATAGGCTTTTGGATAGTAGAAATTGGCTATTTGGATCAGTCTTGACATGTTTGTAAGGCTTCATAAGCCATTTACTCTTGAAATGGATCTTGCAGCTTCAGACGGATCATATATAGGTGCCCCAGATTGAGAGAAATACCCTAACAAAGTTCATCACTTTTGTACACTTAGGGCACCTAAGGGACATTGTTGGTAGGGTATGTTGGTGAGTGTTCTGACAAGCGAGGAGACAAAATTAGAACATGCCTTGGGTATACCCACCCAGCTGGATGTTTAGGAGGTGGCGGTTCGTGCCCACGAAGAACGAACATAGATTTGGTGACCCAATCTCAGTTGATGCCAAAAGTTGCGTTGCTCAGTTGAAAGTTGCATAATCATGCATCTTTTGAACCATTCACCATGGCAGTTATCTCTGGTTGGCCAGGTAAATGCTAGTGACAACCTCTTTTCGCCCATGGAGTAGCTCTAACATTCTAGAGCACACCAATCCAAAGTGTTCCTAAGGTGCACTAAGACAAATCGGGTAGCAATTTTTGGAGGGTGATATCTCAGATCTTGTGAGGTGAAAAAGGACTGTCTTACCAAGGCCTATAACAATGTATATCATTTTTGGGAGATTCCACTTGGTTTTCATTTGTGGACCCGATCTCTGTTGATGCCAAAAGTTGCATTGTTGCTCAGTTGAAAGTTGCATAATCATGCATCTTTCAAACCGTTCATTGTGGCACCAAACCATTTGCATCATTAGCTCTGATTGGCCAGGTAAATTCTAGTGATGACCTTGTTTCACCCATGGAGTAGCTCTAATATTCCAGAGCACGCCGAATCGAAGTGCTCCTAAGGTGCACTAAGCCAAATCGGGCAGCAATTTTTGGAGGGCAATATCTCGGAGCTCGTGAGGGGTGTCAACAAGAGGCGAGGTGCAAAAGGACCATCTTACCAAGGCCTACAACAATCTATCTTAGTTTTGGGAGATTCCACTTAGTTTTCATTTGGCAACCCGATCTCCGTTGATGCCAAAAGTTGCATTGTTGCTCAATTGAAAGATGCATAATCGCGCATCTTTCAAACCGTTCATCGTGGCACCAAACCGTTTGTGCCATTAGCTCCTGTTGGTCGGGTAAACGCTAGTGATGAACTCATTTCACCCATGAAGTAGCTCTAACATTCCAGAGCACATTGGACCGAAGTGTTCCTAAGGTGCACTAAGCCAAATTGGGAAGCAATTTTTGGAGGGCGATATCTCAGAGCTCGTGAGGGGTATTGGTGAGCCATAAGGTGAAAAATGATTTTCTTACCAAGGCCTAAATCAACATATCTTAGTTTTGGGAGATTCCACTTGGTTTTCATTTGGTGACCCGATCTCAGTTGATGCCAAAAGTTGCAATGTTGCTCAGTTGAAAGTTGCATAATTGTGCATCTTTCAAACCGTTCGTTGTGGCACCAAACCATGTGCTCCATTAGCTCCAGTTAGTTGGGTAAATGCTAGTGACAACCTTGTTTTTCCCATGGAGTATCTCTAACATTTAGGAGAACGTCAGACTAAAGTGTTCCTATGGTACACTAAGCCAAATCGGGCAGCGACTTTTGGAGGGTGATATCTCGGAGCTCGTGAGGTACAAAAGGAATTTCTTGCCAAGGCCTACAATAACATATCTCAGTTTTGGGAGATTCCACCTTGGTTTTCATTTGGCAACCTGATCTCAATTGATGCCAAAAATTGCATTGTTGCTCAGTTGAAAGTTGCATAATCATGCATCTTTCAAACCGTTCTTCGTGGCACCAAACTGTCTACTCCATTAGCTCTGGTTGGTCGGTTAAATGCTAGTGACGACCTCGTTTCACCCACAAAGTATCTCGAACATTCTGGAGCACGCCGGACCGAAGTGTTCCTCAGGTGCACTAAGCCAAATCGGGCAGCAATTTTTGGAGGGTGATATCTCAGAGCATTATCGGTGTTGGTACTTGGGTATACACAATATGAGCAACCTAGTTTAAAAGTATACACCATATGAGTTACATGTAATGAAAAAATTGGATCACACTTAAAGACATATACACAACGAACAAGTTTGATCACATTTCAATTGCAAATAACCAAGTTTCAAGAATATCAAGTTTCATATATATCAAAATGAACAATAATCATGTACATATCAAAAAATGGTATAGATGCCAAATCAATAATAGTTACAAAAATGTGGCATGTGTCATGTCTGTCAAAGTCGATGTATACATATACAAATGTCGAATATATACAAACACCGGTCCTTTAATGACCACAACTAGAACTATATATCTCTATCGGTATCTAAGATTGTGGTAGATCACCAAAATCGAGCCTCTTTGAAGTAGTACGTGGATGCACAAGGACAATTCAAATGTCGAATCAGATTTATTTTCTCAATATAACATCAAAATAACTAAATACTAAACTCTAAATTGTTTGAAGTTGAAATGTTGATTACCTTATCTCTTTCTTCAACAATTGGGTGAGGTTGAGGATCCATGGGAAGTCCTGAAGGGGGGTGTAACTGGTAAAACAACATTAATACAAGTTAATAATATATATGTCAAAAAACACAAAATAACTAAAAATGAATAGACTAAAAAACAAAAGCATACCAGAGCCTCAGATGGATGTCTTCTGGTCGTAGGAGGAAAAGTCATAGATGAATCAGTTATGATCATTTCTTATATCCATGGTAAGTGATCCAAAAGGATTTAACAAGAGGGTTTCAACTCCATTGTGCACATAGTGAAAAGGAGTTGATCTAAGATAGACACACCTCTTTCATCTGTTGTGTCAGACCCCATCTTTGACGTGTAGGACTTCTAATGAAATGGAATGGTAGAGAATCAGTAGGAAGTTTGGAAGGGGGTTGTAATAGGTTAAAGACAATTAATACAAGTTAATAACCAAAAGTTGTTGACAAACTAGATAAAAAACTAAAAATGAGTGTAGTCATTTCTAAATAGATATGTTCAACATATGTAGAACAAATGCACATCGGAGCCTCAGATAGTTCTCCTATAACCTTAGGAGGCATAGTTGAATCTGATGCAGCTATTACCATTTCTTGTATGAAAAATGATAACATATGATATAGACATAAAATGATTTAGATATTTCAAACAAGCAAGAATACAATCCAAAGTGAATAAGAAGATATTACCTCTTCCCTCTGCCGAACCTCATCGACATCAGGTGCATTCATTAATTCCATAAACCCCATTTGTTTCTATATATAGAAAAAATAAATTAAGTGCACTTATCAATATCTACATATACATGTTTAATCATAATACATTTCAACAAATGAATTTAAATTGTACCAAATTACCTTCTGTCATTTGGGTATCTGAGATGATATCTTTTTCTGCCTCAAAGTGTTGGAGGATGGATTTCTCACATGAGATGTCCTCGAGGTAGGTGAGGTAAACTAACAAAAAAAAAAAAATAACATAAGGTAAAAGAGAATGTATTTAATATATCACCTAAGTCAAAAATGATGAATACTAAGAGGGGGGGTGAATTAGGATACCAAAAACTATTGAACTTAAACTCTTAAACAGTTTAGCAGTTAACCAGTATAACAGATTTACTAATAAACTGGTTAAGACAAATGCAAACCAAACAAAAAATAAAGCATTCACCCACAAGAGCACAATCACCATAACACAAGAGGTTTTGATGTGGAAACCCAAATGGGAAAACCCATGGTGAGCAGAAAATCACAAGTAACTATCTGCAGAATAGAAACCAGGTCGGTTAAGGTCATACCAGTTAAGGTCATACAATGTTCTTCACCAGAACAGATCCTATTAAGAATCTAGATCTCTGTTAGGAGATAAGTCCTGTTAAAGACTACCTTGTGAGAGGATTTCAGATTCATAGTTGTGAACCACCTTGTTAGAGGATTTACAAAGGCTTTGTTGGGCCTACCCGGTTAAGGGTTTCAGACTTGTCGAAGATGTGAGTAATCAACAAGTGAGTGATCTAGATACTAGCACAGTATGCTTGGTTAGATCCTTGATAGCTCATTATTAATGCACATTTTGCATTACTTCAGTCTTCAATATCTCCACACTCTGTTCCTTCACATAGACCTAATCTTCTCTTCTATGATCGCACATGCAAAAACCCTCATGCACTGCTAAAACCCCTATCAAATTCTAAAACCCTAGACATGATGTCCTTATAAAGGAATCTGATTTCATGTCAGTCTAATAGGATTACATTACAAGTTCCTATGTTCAGTGCATCTAGACACATTTGGTAACACGACACAAAATCACCGCCAAAGTGTCGGTGGATGATAACTCATCATAGAAATACTGGTTGATAACTCATCACAGAGTAATACTGGTTCATTACCGATTACCGGTTCATACATTTTACCAATTACCTGTTGTCACAGTGAAGACTAGAAAAATGTTAACTACTGCTTTGTTCCTTCGTACCGCTTTGTGATCCTCGAACCGCTTGAGGTCTTCATACCGCTTTGGGTCTTTAGTTAGTTTGTGACTGGTAAACACCTTCTGCAAAACACTGATAGTCTAAAGACTATAATACATAATACCGGTTGGAACAATTATCGGTTGAGCATAACTCATACATAAGGAAGTGATCATAAAACAAGTGTGTGTCCATCAATGACAATCACACCATCATCAAAATGCCAACAATCTCCCCCTTTGGCATTGATGGCAACACTTAGGAAAATTTTGACATCTAAGTGTTTTACAACAAAAATATGCCATAATCAAAATTGCTCCCCCTAAGCATATACACTATCCCTTTTTGCAGAAAATACAATGTATACTACTCCCTTAAAGAAATAACAAGAAAGTATACATAACATTGACCAAAATTTTAGATACTACTCCCCCTTTGCCAACAATGACAAAGTACTACAGAATAACCCATGTTTCTCATTATCATTAAAATAAATAAGTGTTTATGACAATAATGAGTGAAACTTATCAAAAACTGATTTAAAATCCTACATAAAAGTCTTCATGGATAATGACGATGACTCAAGCAATGAGGTAGCCACCTCACTTTCCGTCTGCATCTGTGATACCTGTTCTTCCATGGCATCAATTGTACTCATCTCTCGAGTTACCGTTAAAGCTTCTAGATTGAGAAAGCACTTATGAAGAATTTGCAGTCTGGGTAATAAAACTAGTTGAAGTTCCTGCAAATCTCTTGTCCTGTTGGTAATCTCCAACTCTATCCTGGCAGATTGAAGCTGATACCGGTGAACAGTTTGCCCATATGTGGTGAAAGAATCATATGGGGTCTTAAAGTTGCTTATGTATGCCTGCAAATCAGATTGCAGTTTATCCTTTTGTGCAAGCACATCATCACAAAATAGATGGGGTTGGCTTATTTTGCTCAGCAGTAGTTTTCCCTCATCCATAGCATCTCTAATATCCTTCTACTCTTTCTGAAGTTGAGACCGGAGCTCATTTAGTTTCTTTACTAAGGGAATGTTAAGTGCCTTTTGATGCTTCTTTTGTGCATTAGCTTCAGCAACTTCCTCCAGGCATTGTACCTAGTCATCTACCACTATACATAGAAGTTTCAGTTTGGCTAGAGAGGAATCAATACCGGGGAGGTTGGTACCTGGGATCAAACTGGTAAGGATGTCAATCGCAGTGTGAATGACATCCTGCTCCTTTTTCCTTCTCAATGCTTCCAGTCTTTCCTGTGCTATCTTTATGCCTTGCAGCAGCTCCAATTCATCTGTAGATTGGAGGTCAAGAGGACTGGTGATGTCGGCTGGTTTGGATTGACCACCGGTTGCCTTTGGAGTCTCTGATTGTTTGCTCTTTTTTGTTTCCTTCTTCTCTTCCGCTCTTTTCTTTTCCTCTTCTTTCTCCCTTTGTTCCGCTTCATGCTTTTTCTTCTCTTCCTACTTCTTTCTTTCTTCTTCTTTTCGTTTCTCCTCTTCTTGTTTCTTCTTCTCCTCATCTTTCTGCTTCTCCTCTTCTTTCTTTTCCTCCTCTTCTTTCCTCTTCTCCTCTTCTTTCCTCTTCTCCTCTTCTTTCTCCACTTTCTCTTTGTTTGCCTTTTCCTTTTCCAACTTCTACTTGTCTGCTTTTTCTTTGTCCTGTTTCTCCTTGTCTGTTTTTTCTTTACTAGCCTTTTCCTTTTCAGTGTCTGGAGTGACATATTCAACATCCAAAGCATCAACATCAATGGTGTTCACCTATTCAGTAGCTGGTTCTCCTTCATCATCAAATGCCTCATCCGATTTTCCAATTTTTGATTCCTGTTTGGCCTTCTTGTTGGCCTCAAACACTTGATGCAATCGGACAATAGCTTTGGCATGGAGATGAGTGTCCTTCTCTACTTCAGAGGTTTTGCCTTCAAGTAGCTAGAGTCTTCTTCTTCTCATGAAGAAGAGACCTTTATGCGTGTCCATAATCTAAAATAATTCAGAATTGGAGGCTTTAGGAAAGTACTGAGCAAATACTTTCTCCCTTATTTCCTGTTCTTTTTCTATGGCAATGCGCCATTTGTTGTCCAAAGAATTATATAAAGAATTAGGCACCTCAGATCTAATTTCTGATGGCGACCGGTCATTCTTGCACAAATAATTAATGACTTCCTACTCTGTTTCCTCTTTCTCACTATCGGTAAAATCATCAAAACACTCCCTCAGATCACTAAGCAATTTTCTTCTTATATTCTTGATAGTCCTTTGACAATGTGTCATTGGCTTAAAAGAAGAGACATCAATATTTACCGGTGCTGATGATGCAGGTGTCTTGTCGGTAGCTTTTGTCTTTTTCCTTGTTTGCCTAGTCTTTTTAGGCTACACATCTGATTTCATGTCTTCAGACTCCGGTGAGTTGCTCTTGGTCTTCTGCTTCCTTTCAAATACTTTGGAGGGTGCAACTTTCGGTTTCTTCTTGGTAGGTGACCGCTTGGTCACTTTCGGGTTGGCTGAGGTAACCGGTGTCGATGCTGCTGGCACTTCCTTTCCCTTTTTCACAGAAGGTTCTTCAACCGATGTTACCCTTTCCAAGTAGGTGTCGGTTCGATTTTTCTTAGCATTTAAAGGAGAGGCAATCAGGGTAGAGGCATACCCATCTAACATGTCGTACATTACCTCATATCCCATAGGTTCTACTTCTTCCTATCTGGGCTCTACCGCTTCCATTACACACTCATCTACTCTAATGGTAAAGCAAATGTCCTCTTCATACTTCTTAACAATATCGCCAGATATCCTCATCCTCTAGCTCATCTTCCGCTTGAATTCATCAAAGTATTTATTCAAGACTTCAGGATATCCGGTTCCCACCACTTGGAGACTTTCCCTAATTTGTTTGGTGACCGGTTGGTCAGCAGACCATTGAATATCACCGACTCCCAGGAAATAGCCTTGAAAGTAGAAAAATAGCCCCACCAAAAGTTGTCCAAATTTGAATCTAAGGGCATTGTCCTGTTTGATGGACATCAAGTTTAGTAGAAGTTGCTTCTACAAACAGGTGCATAGATCAAATGAGGCGTCCTCCATGATCATTCTGTAACTAGCATTAACCGCAGTAGCAGAGACAGAGTTTAATTTGCTGGCATAAAATGTCTGGTATCCAATCACCATGCAAGCATACTTGACCAACTCATCTTTGATGGTGTTGACGGTCATTCCCCATTGATCGCTCATAGAACTAGTGAGCTTAGTCATTTCTATCTTGATGACCTTCCTTAGGGCTGGCACTTCACCAATGTTGTAGAAACTGGTGACGACATGAATTGCTTCAGGCGTAATGTCATGCGTCTTCTCGAGATACATCTTGTCGCCATGCACTCTGCTCAGGATGATGCAGATGTGGTCTTCCGTGAACTCTCAAGAAAGTAAACCACATTGTGAAGTTTCTTCCTCTCTAGAATGTTATATTCCGGTTTGATCTTCTTATCATCCCCACAAAATAGACTTAGCTAGGAATGAATCGCTAAGGATCCTAGGTCTTCCAGTTTGTAGTCAATGTACCCTGAAATATCTCCTTCGACAATGACTCTGGCAGGTATTTGGGACAGGGCAGTGTATTTCATTTTTCTTTGAATGAATTCAGCTGAGTCCATAGGTGCACTAGAATTGGAGTGCAACGGAGAAGCCATGATTTAACTGTAGACACCTAAAATTGTCATGTCTAATTAAATAAATATCTTTATTTATTTAATTATTTAAGCCTAATTCTTCTATTAATTAAATAAATCTTTATTTATTTAATTGATTCATTTATCCTCTTCTAGCCTTATTTCTCATTTAAATAAATACTTTTATTTATTTAATTGATCCCACTTCTTCTATTAATTAAATGAATCTTTATTTATTTAATTAATTCATTAAACTTTTCTACACATGACACATGTCATTCATCTCTTAATTCATACACTACCTACCCTTTCATTATTTTCTTATTTCTTCTACCTACCCTCTAATCCTAGCCGACCATTCATCTTTTACACCTTTCAATCTTATCCCTCCATTTCTTATAGTGTCTTCTATATAAGGGGATGCTTCCTTCATTATCAAACCCTAACGGACTGATCAATTGACTACACTATGCATTCGATCTTTCATATGTGATCCTACTTGCAACCACATTTATGTTCTTTGTTGAGCTCTTGTGCACATAAAATCTGAGAGCAAATATATCATGCAAGATCAATGGAGATAGGAAGAATGGAGATCCAAACCCTATTGGACATGTGATGGTATAATCTTTGTGATTTCATTTGATTTGCATTGTCTTAGGTAATCTTCATATGTTATGGTGGATCTTTGTTGTTGTTAGGCTAGGGTTTTGTGGTTGAATTCATTTAGTCTTTCAATATTATTGTTGTTATCCATTTTTACCATATACATTTTGGCACGCTTGGTGGGACTCTTGTCCCTTTTGCATTTAACATCTTTTGTTGCAGATTTTGTGTTTTTAAGTTGTAGATCTGGCATTTACGACAACATTTTGATATTTTCGTGTCTGCATACATTCGGATCGTGTTTTTTATTTTCTATCATGTCTGTGTCAGTTAAGCGTGTCTGTGAAGTATATAGGCACGTCTGTGTTCAGAATTGAAAAACTTTTACAATCCAGCAAACAAGAAACAATCAGTTTCAGACTTATTGAGCTTCCTAGGTATCTCTCTGGGTTTTCATCTAGCATTCAACCTATCTTTGAGTCTCACAAAGTCCATCATTGCTTTACACCTTGAATTACATTCACATTTGTCTAAACTTGAGTCAAAAGGTCACTTGCTTGTCCTCGTCATACTTTGTCAACACATTACATACAACAACATTTTTCTAAGTGGTCCCTCATCAAGGTCTATCACCTTTGGGTCTCATTTGGTCTTACTTAGAGTCAAGGTCAACTTACCTCATCAAGAGAAACTATCATCTCTTTGGAAGTCACACCTACTCTACTACATACATACTTGGTCTTGCACTTTGGACATTGCAAGTACACCTCAGATTCATTTACATTTCATCCAACTCTTGGTCTTCCATACTCTTTCCATTTTCATCTAGTCTCATATATCTTGGTCAATACATAGTTCATGGTTGAAACTCGTTCCCAAAAATCTAGGAGAGAAACTAAAGAGGCTAAAGAGTCCACAAACATGAGTTCCTATGAGTTTGACAATGATATCTTTTTCAATTCTAATCATACTACATTACCTGACATGGATGCCTATAGAAACATTCCAAATGTTGAGAACATGGACACTACAAACAACAATGATGCGCACAATGACAATATGGACAACATTTCTGTACATTTAGCAGAAGTGGAAGACACCATTATGGATCCCCGTTTCAATAGATTGGTTGAGGAAATAATGAGGAGAGATAGGCAATATTTCTTACAAGTGATGGCACAAAGTGGAGCCAAGATCCCTCATGATTATGACATGTCTCAAATAATGGAAAATCGACCTTTGCAACAACCTCACCTCAATATGGATCAAAGGAGGCCTACTAGTGGAGGCAATAGAGGACCACATATGGTGCCTGAATCACCATCATCTTTGTTTCAAAAACCTGAGGTCCCATACACACATGGTCAAGCATATGATACTCACCTTCACAGAACATTATGGAAGTCTTATGCAAAAAAATATACTCAATCACATACCAATGCTAAGGACCAACCACCAAGGAAATTGGATATCCAAAGGCAGGTTCAAAATTTGGACACAAGGAAACCCCGTGTCAAATTTGGGGGCAACACACTAGAACAAACTCATGACATTCCTGTAGAGTATGGTATACATGGACAAAGCAGATATTCCATTCCTCACCATGACTCTATACCAAGTGGTCCATATACGCAGCATCATTATAGACCTCCTCCATATGAACATGTGTATGATCAATATCGTCCATATATGCAACATGCTCCTCCTCCGCCCAGTGGTTCAGGCATGGGATATGGTCCAAGAAGTTGATCTCCACCTAAGAACAATTTGGAACAGCAAATCAAGGACTTACAAAAGAAAATGGAGGACATAAATACACTGAAGCCAACTTTCACAATGAGAGACATATGTCTCTATCCATTTGACAAAATCATTCCAATGCCTCCATTTCCTACACATTTCGTGACACCTAATTTTGATAAGTACAAAGGAAAAGGAGATCCTAAGGCACATATAAGACAATTTTTCACAGCTTGCATTGAGGTAGTAGCAGAAGAGACATATTTGATGAGATTATTCCCACAGAGCTTAGGTGATCAAGCTATGGAATGGTTCTCCCAACTTCCACCTGGAATTAAGTCATGGGGTGACTTAGCAGAGGCATTTATCCAACATTTCTCATACAACATAGAGATAGATATATCAGTCACTACTTTGTGCAACACCAAGCAAAAGGATGGAGAGTCTTTTTCATCATTTTTACAAAGATGGAGGAATCTAGCCAGCAAATGCTCTTGTGAAATTCCACAAAAACAAATGGTAGAGATGTTCACCTAGAATGTTAAAAAAGACATTAGTTATGACCTAAGAAAAGCTTGTTTGTCCACCTTCAAGGACATCATTGAGAAAGGATTAGTGACAGAAAAGGTCCTAATTGAGCAAGGCATCATTAAGATATTCAAAGAAAACAAAGAGGACTATAAAGGAAAAGATAAGCCAATATTTTGGAATAAAAACAAGAACACAGTCAATGATGGTGTTGTTGATGCTAATACAGTGCGACCCAAAATCATTTTTTCTGGATTAAGCTCTACAAACAGTCAAGTGAATACTCAAACAACTTCAAAGCCACAAAGGAAGTACACCCCATTGGGAGAACCACTAGAATTAGTTTTCAAGAAGCTAGTGGCAAACAAGATAATAAAAATTCCAGATTTGCCTCCATATGAGCCAAAGGTTAAACCAAATTGGTGGAATGATGATGAATATTGTGAATTTCATAAGAACAAGGGTCATAAGATAGGAAATTGTCATCGACTGAAGAAAATCATACAAGATCTCATTGATAGAGGTGACATTGAGATTGAAGGACACTCATCCAATCAAGAAAATGAAATGTTTAAGGAACCATTCCCAAAACATGACAAGGGAAAAGCTAAAGCCACAGATGACCAAGCCAACTATACCAGAGCATCCTATTACTATGATTCAACTATCAATCACATTTTGATGGACAATTATGTCTCTACCATTATCATCAAGGACAAAACGCCTGAGAATTCTACCCATAGACCTAAGATTGTCCTAAAAGGCATTGGATCTTCTTTCGAACCTACCTCTGAATGTAATGTTACAACTCGCTGAGGTAAATTCACTTTGCAAGGTGCTCCAGCTAAAAACACTACTTCCTCATCAACCAAACATGAGTATGACCTTGTAGAATAGTTGGGGAAGACACCCGTGCTTATCTCAATCCTTGAGCTCTTACGCATATCCCCCACACATAAAGCCATTCTTGACAAAATCTTGAGAGACACTTCTGTCCCTACTGATCTGAACATGGACCAGTTTCAAGCCATGGTGGGATACCTTTCCATTCCACACTCCCTTACATTCATAGAAGCCAATGATGCCTCCATAAGTCAGCCACATAATGCATCGTTATACATTGAAGCCTTCATACACAAAAATCGAATAAAATGAGTCCTGATAGATGGAGGAGCAGGTCTAAACATTTGTACATTGAGCACTATTAAACAATTGCGATATTTTGAAAAAGCTATGAATGCTAAAAACAAAATTACCATCAAGGCATATGATGATGAAGAGAGTTCATCCAAAGGCACAATCACCTTACCTCTCAGAGTAGGGCCAATTACAAAGGATGTGGCTTGTCAAGTCCTAGACCTAGAGCTCACATACAACATATTGGTGGGATGCCCATGGATTCATGAGATGAGCATAGTCCCATCTACATATCATCGATGTATCAAGTTCCCACACAATGGAGTTGAAGTGACTATCAAAGCTGACCCAAATCCATTCATATATTGCAACAATCTGTGACCTAGATCAGAAATAACAATCCCAGTCAATCGAGAAGCTATTCCTTCATCAGCATATGTGGATCTAGAATCCTTGAAACCTTCGGCATCAAAGAAAGCGGAGCTCAAAGAAAAATTCGAGTTTAAAGACATGGGATGTGGTGAGTATATCTTTCATGTTGATCAAGTCCCACTATCTCCTAAGACATTTAGTCAATCGGAACAATCTATAAACAATTTGCAATATCAAGGAATTGGGTACGAAGAACCTAGTGTTATGGCTACTAAGTCTAAATGCAAATCTCCTCTAGTGGTGCAAGCATCTCTTGATATCAATAGTCCTAAGAGTGGTTCCAACAAAGAATCTATTGAGAATATCACCATCCCTCTTGAGAACTCACATGGCCTTACCATTTCATCTACTCATTCCATTTCCACTCCTCTCCTAGACTTGGATCAACAAGAATCACAAAAGCCCTTACTAATTGGGGATCAAAAATCAAGCCTTGAAAAGAAAAAACTAAAAGTCAAAAATAAAGAAAAGTCCTTTAGTACAAATCAAAATCAAAAGCTATTGGACTCTACAAAAATCAAAGTCAAGGATAAAAATCCTATGAAAGAGAAAGAGAAAGATTTGAGCTCCCCTAATATCAAAATAACTAGGGGCAAAATTTCTAAAATTTCAAGTCAAAAAGAATACTTGTTGATCCTAAGTCTCCATCATGTCATGATACTTTCACTTCTTTTCGCAATCATAAGCCTTCATTCCTCATCCACTTGTTCCACACATCCTTTCCCTTCTAGTGATACATCATGGACCTTTGATGGAGCTTCCTTGAAGGAATTTTTTATCAGGGGTGCCCAAACTTCTTTAGGTGACACGCATGCGGGCCTGTGTAGTCCACACACTAGTAATTATCTCTCAATTCCTTTATCAAGGAAGACAAACACTCAAGCTATACATCATTCAGTCAAGGAACAATGCATCTACTATCATAAATTCAAGCCTCGCACATTTGAGGTAGGTGACTTAGTTCTTAGAGAAAATCCTAAAAATCAGCAAGACAAAGAGAAGGGCAAGTTCAAACCAAATTGGCTTGGTCCTTACATCATCACAATAGCCTATGGATCAGCTGCATATCAAATCTCAAATTTAGATGGCAAACATTTGGAGGATCCTATAAATATCATGCACCTTCATAGGCTTTACACATAGCTCTTCAGCATATCCTAATTCAAAAATACAAAAAATTCAAAAAAAAAAAAAAAAAATTCAAAAAAAATAAAAAAATCATAAACATAAAAAAATCGTTACTTGGTGAAAACTGGGTCACCGGTGCCATGTGTAGAGAAATTGATCCTCCCTCCTTCAGGATTCCATTTCCTCCTTTCACTTTGCACATACTCACAACCTCTTCATCCATAATAAACTTACCCATTCCCATCATGGCTTGTTATTGATCTACCTAAGATTGGTTAGCAATTCATAATAATCCCTCTTTTCACCCCTTTCCATCCTTAATAAATCAGCTCCTATCTATGGCTAAGGCAAATACTATGTCTAGTGATGGGTGTGGAACTAAGAGCATCACACGTTCTGAGGAGTACTGTTTCTTCCAGCTTTCTTCAGTCTATCCATGCACAATCCGCAATAAAGCAGCACTTGCATCACATATCTGCAATAAAGTTCCGTCTTCTCTGCAATAAAGTATCAGTTTTATGGATTCAGTCATTTTCAGATGAGACACAACAGCAACAATGGGCTTCAACAAATCAAATCTTTTAATAGACTCAGACAACATTATGGTTTAGTGCTATCTATCCTTTTGTGAAAGTAAACATTGTGACCACAATCAAATAAGACTTATACAAGTGACAAGAGACACTAAACCTGAGGACTACAATGGATGTTGGTGTCGAGCCTTGGTTTTCTTTTGATTTTATCTTTTGGTGACATGTCTTTTAGCTTTTCCAGGATGTCTCTGACTAGAGATTCTATCTCCAAGATGTCTTTGACTAGAAAGGCGAGGATGGGGTATCGTCACCTATTTTTCTTTTGCTGTCTGTGGATTGTCTCGTAGTAATGTTATGACTTGTCCAAGGATATGAGGACACTGAGAGTCTAGTGTGAACTGGGGCATTCCTTGTTTGATATTGTCTTATCTCCATGCAAACAGGTACAATGACTTTTTGGGTCGAACATATGCCTCGATTGTCATAACCTATTTTGCCATAATAAAGCTCAATGATGATAACACACAAGAAGCTCTTTCACTTTCATATCTTCTATCTTCCATCCCCTTTCTTGATTGACTTCCATCGTACTTCTTTAGTCTGTGTAGCCCGCTATCACACGACTGAGTATAATGACACACCAAAAACATTTGCATTTCATGTAGTTTTCACTTGCATTACCACATATTAAGCATTTCATACATACATATAGATATTACAATTGCATCACATCCTGCACACAACACATATTAGCACATTTTACATTTGCATTATCATATTCATCTCCATTTCATACATTCACATTCGCATAACATATTAAAACATAAAAGAACAAAAAATATTGCATTGCATCATGTACATATTTGCATCCATAACATAAGCATCACATAGAAACATACATCATGAAACATCTCATCACATAGGTACACATGCATATAGCTGCCGCAAAGATGAATCATCTCATATATATATCAAAATCATATGACTAGAATCACCCGAAGGTGTCTACATCATAATACAAAATGGTACAAAATTGATACATAGGGAGCCCTCTAAGGCTATAATGAACTCCCTCCCTCAGAGCAGCCTGGCCTCAACAGAGTCTGAGCCCTGGAAGGACCCACCCCAGGATCATCTCTCCTGCCCCCTCTATTTGGTGTTAGTGGAGGACCCATAACCCCACTGCTGGATGCCTGTCTCCTATCCCTCCCTCTAGTGGTCATCGCTGTCTGCGATGGTCTACAGAAGCTCCTAGCCCATTTCTCTAGTGGCATGAATCCATAGTATAGGTCTCTCCAGTAGCCTATCTCCTCCCCGCCTTGCAGAACATAAGCATAACCAACTCTTGTGTCCTCTGCTGCCTGCCTCCTTGCCCTCAGTGCTGTCTCAGCCTCTGTATAATGCTAGATAGCCTGATCTTGCTCTCGCTCAGTGTCCCTCAGCTGTCTCCTGAGTCCATCCCTCTCCCACTTGAGATCCTGGATCTCATCAACCTATCCCTAGCAAATCTCCCTCAACTCCAATAGCTCATCCTCCTCCTCTCCCACTGTACCTATGGCTAATCATTCCCCTATACCTGTGGCTGCTCCTATGGCTGCCCCTGCCCTTGTCCTTGTCCCTGTCCCTATACCTATCTGGGACCCTGTGTTGCTGGCACCTATAAAGGCAATCCACCTCTGCCTCTCACCACACGAGCATGTCTCTCCTCCCCACCCTCTCTCCGCGGAGCCACTCTCCTCTCTCCTATCACCCCCCGCCTCCTCCGCCGACCTCTACCTCCACCATCTCCATCATCATCCTCATCCCCCCCGCCATCTCCATCTATCTGCTCCCCTGGATCTATTAGTCGAGGAAATGGATGCTCAGCCCAATATGCAGTATACTCTGCATCCATCCCTGCATCCTCTATCTCTAGCCACATATCCCAAGGCAAGGGAATCATCTCCACTAGCTGTATCACTGCCTAATCATATGACAATAATGGCCCGAAGTGTGCCTGATCTCTCACTATCCGAGCATACATCTCGGAACCCCGTGGCATCCGCTGAATCCTGTCAAACTGCCTACAAACCCTGTCAAACAACTACCTCTCCAGTACATAAGGCATCTGCCCAATTAGATACCTGCTCTTGAAGGTGTATGGCAGCTCCACTGTGTCATCCTCCCACTCCTTGCACTCTTGGTATGGCCTCCATACCACAGTTTTAATCTCATCGATGACCCTGTGCCAGTGCTCTAGTCTCTTGATCCACGGCTGCGAGGTAATCATGTCATATAAGTAAACAAAACTACGCCCATGGCCCCTACCTTTGAAATGAATCGGTCGGGTCACCAACAGATGCTCATAAGCCCATACATGTAATAATGTCACTCCGCAGCCCAATCCTATGGATCCATGGTATACAAACTGATGAAGCTCATAATACAAGTGTGCCAGCACGCACAGTCCCCAGGCATATCTGGTATGCTGTGTCACTAGTGTCTCCAATGTGCTCCCCCAACCCATAGCCAACCCTCGTGTCACCCTATCCAGACATAGGAACCCACTGATCACTCCTGCCAGTACTGATGGTAGTGCCAATCCTGTTCATGTCATGGTATCCCATGCCAGGTGTCCTGCCCTCATCTCCAATCCAAGATCCTGAAACACTCATCTTAGGGCATCCCTGTCTCTATCTCGATCATAGGGAATCAACTCCCCATCGATAGGTATCCTTAATATCTTGTATACATCCTCTAAGGTGACTGTCATCTTACCCATCGGCAAATGGAATGTGCATGTCTCAGAGTGCCATCTCTCAGCAAGTGCAATCAGCAATCCCATGTTGGCCCGAAACTCAGGCACATACAAAATAAATCGCAAGCCCATAACCTCAATAGCTGCTCTGTCCTCAAAAGTCAGCTCTATTCATAACCTCTGAGTCAATGGGAATCTCTCCCGTGACTCCAACATAGGTAGGTACTCCTACAGTCAAACAAATCAACTGTGTCAGTTAAAGTGGCATTCACTATTCATCACAAAATGCTACTTATTATCCTAGTGCTTATATCTATTATATGGCACTCTATCCTAGTGACACTCATTGTTCATCACAAAGTGTTCTTGTTTATCCTAGTGGTACTCACTGTTCATCACAAAGTACTACGTGTTTTGCACTCCCTATTCATCACAAAGTGCTTCTCATATTTGCACTCCTTGTTCATCACAAAGTGCTGCTAATATTAGTACTCCTTGTTCATCACAAAGCACTATGTCTTGGTACTCCCTGTTCATCACAAAGTGCCTTGATCTATCCTATCCTAGGGCCTCTGCTTGAGTGTATCCTCTTAAGTAGTTTCTTGATTGGCAACGTATGTTCTATCATAGAATTGTCAATCCTAGCCCTATCTGCTATTATGGTCTTCCCTAGAGGATCTGCTTGAGTGTATCCTCTCAGCAGCTTATCCAATCGACAACATATGTTCATCATAGAATTGTCGATTTGGCCTAGAAGACATAAACGTGCCTTCATGACATAAACATGCTTACATATTGCACAAATGCGCCTGCTCTGCACAGACGCGCCTGAAATACACAGACATGCTCACATAGCACAAATGCGCCTGCACAACGCAAACATGCTCGCATTTGACATAGATGCCTTTTCTTGCACAGACGCGCCTGGCACAAACTCAGACCCGCCAAGCTAACCTAGACGTGCCTGGCACCAACACAAACGTGCCTCGATGTTTTTTGACCTTGTTTGACATATTCTAGAATGCATTTATTGCACTACCTAACATGCATTAATGACAACATTTATTGCAACAAGTACAAGGAGGTTTTGTGGTACTTACTGGCTCTCCTGCATCTATTGGCCTTTGAAATCAGTGAATGCAATTGAATCTGTGAACCAATACCATCGCTGTTGACTGTTGCTACTCTATTCTCTCTCTGCACTCTAATCTCTTGGATGTGTGGATGACAATGAGGATGTGTTCCCCTCGTGGTCTATTTTATAGACTACCCTAGCCCTAGCCCTAGCCCTAGCCCTCGCCCTAGTTTCCCGAGTCAGTCTTCATTATCCTATGACTCTGTCACTCTATCCTATCTAGCCAGTCCATTCTAGCCTTTCTTTCTTATCGAGAGATTGCCTGCGATCTTTCTAAACATTTTCATCCAATCTCTCGAGGGGGCATATCATTCCCATCTTGGGGCAACTTTGTATCAGTTCATATTATCTTCTTTTAAACAACGCGACAAGCTGCATTGTCTCAAAGAGGGGCAAAATGTAGACACCTAAAATTGTCATGTCTAATTAAATATATATCTTTATTTATTTAATTATTTAAGCCTAATTCTTCTATTAATTAAATAAATCTTTATTTATTTAATTAATTCATTTATCCTCTTCTAGCCTTATTTCTCATTTAAATAAATACTTTTATTTATTTAAATTATCCTTTTCCTAAATTAAATAAATACTTTTATTTATTTAATTGATCCCACTTCTTCTATTAATTAAATGAATCTTTATTTATTTAATTAATTCATTAACCTTTTCTACCCATGACACATGTCATTCATCTCTTAATTCATACACTACCTACCCTTTTATTATTTCTTATTTCTTCTACCTACCCTCTAATCCTAGCCGACCATTCATCTTTTACACCTCTCAATCTTATCCCTCCATTTCTTATAGTGTCTTCTATATAAGGGGATGCTTCCTTCATTATCAAACCCTAACAGACTGATCAATTGACTACACTACGCATTCGATCTTTCATATGCGATCCTACTTGCAACCACATTTCCATTCTTTGTTGAGCTCATGTGCACATAAAATCTGAGAGCAAATATATCAAGCAAGATCAATGGAGATAGGAAGAATGGAGATCCAAACCCTATTGGACATGTGATGGTATAATCTTTGTGATTTCATTTGATTTTCATTGTCTTAGGTAATCTTCATATGTTATGGTGGATCTTTGTTGTCGTTAGGCTAGGGTTTTGTGGTTGAATTTGTTTAGTCTTTCAATATTATTGTTGTTATCCATTTCACCGTATACATTAATTGATAAATTTTTTTCAAGAAATACCTTCACAATTTTGAAATTTAGGGTTTGACAAATGCAGCTCACACCACACCACTTCGGTTGCTTGATTACCGCTTGGTGTTCTTCACTTGATCGATTGTAAATATCTCCGGATACTTCTACAAGATTTGAAACCTCTTTGAATCGCAAGTCAAATCGCCTTTTGCCGCTCTGCTCTTGAAAAATTCTTCGCTTGAAAACTGATAAGTGAAAATGACTTTGAAAATTCCTTTTAAATGAATTCTTCACCTACCATAATAAATGCTCCACCGTTAGGGTACAAACCCTAATTTTCCTTTTATCGCTTCACAATCTTCTACCAATTAATAGGTAATGTATACCAGTTAAGGTTTTTTACTAGTATAGACTGGGGGTTCGAAACATTTCACCGATTTGTTCCCCCTAAGCTTTTCTGAAGCTCAGTTTGCCGGTTCAGAGACTTCCACACTAGGTGCGGAAACCGGTTCATCTTGTGACACTTCTTCAGGTTTCTTTTTCTGTGTTTTATTCATTCCTTCTTGAACAGTCTCAACATCAATCTTCCCTTCTGGAGTGACCGGTATATCATCTGATAGATTCTTTCTCATTCTGCAAGTTCTGGCAGGGTGTCCCGATTTGTTGCAATGATAGCATACCATTCCAGGTGTTCTCCATGGTCCATTGTTCATTCTACCATTCTTCCTCCTACATGTTGCAGTAGTGTGACTGCGACCATGGCAGATCAAACAGGTTGCTTTCCAACCGTTTGCCGCTTGATAGCCACCACCACCTGACTGATGGCCATAGGCATTATACTGGTTTGGATTCCGGTTCACAGATGATTCAAGAAAAACTCCTTGAGTCTTTTGAGGATATCTACCAGTGTTGTGCATAACCGACCTGCATTCAAATGCTCTATGCCCAAACTTGTTGCATGCATAATAGGTTCTATTGAATCTATTGGATCTAGGCTTATTGTTTAGAAAATAAGGAAAATTATTGTAGGCCTTATTTCTACACACATTAGCAGTATGTCCTTCCAATTCCCTTCTCAGGTTGGCATTAGATACATTCAATTTTTTCAACTTCTTCAACTAGGGCTTCCATGTCTGCTTCATCAGAAGAACTATTTTCAGTAAGCTCCATCACTTTCTCAGCATGCTCTCTTCTTTTTGCTAGAGAGGCTTTATATTTGACTTTGAGTTCATCAAAGGCTTTCTCAGTCTGAGTGAGACGATGAGTAAGTTCCCTCATAGTGTATTTGCTCATATCTCCTTCCAAGTGGTTAAACTTATAGAAAGGTTGGCTCTGATACCAACTGATGAATACTAAGAGGGGGGGTGATTTAGTATACCAAAAAATACTGAACTTAAACTCTTAAACAGTTTAGCAGTTAACCGGTATAACAGATTTACTAACAAATCGGTTAAGACAAATGCAAACCAAACAACAAATAAAGCATTCACCCACAAGAGCACAATCGCCATAACACAAGAGCTTTTGATGTGGAAAACCAAATGGGAAAAACCACGGTGAGCAGAAACTCACAAGTAACTATCTGCAGAATAGAAACTAGACCGGTTAAGGTCATACAGTGTTCTTCACCAGAACAGATCCTGTTAGGAATCTAGATCTCTGTTAGGAGATAAGTCCTGTTAAAGACTACCTTGAGAGAGGATTTCAGATTCACAGTTGTGAACCACCTTGTTAGAGGATTTACAAAGGCTTTGTTGGGTCTACCCGGTTAAAGGTTTCAGACTTGTCAAAGATGTGAGTAATCAACAAGTGAGTGATCTAGATACTAGCACAATATACTTGGTTAGATCCTTGATAGCTCATTATTAATACACATTTTGCATTACTTCAATCTTCAATATCTCCACACTCTGTTTCTTCACACAGACCTAATCTTCTCTTCTATGACCGCACATGCAAAAAACCTCATGCACTGCTAAAACCTCTATCAACTTCTAAAACCCTAGACATGATGTCCTTATAAAGGAATCTGATTTCATGTCTATCCAATAGGATTACATTACAAGTTCCTAGGTTCAGTGCATCTAGACACATTTGGTAACACGACACAAAATCACCGCCAAAGTGTCGGTGGATGATAACTCATCATAGAAATACCGGTTGGTAACTCATCACAGAGTAATATCGGTTGATTACTGATTACCGGTTCATATATTTTACCAATTATCGGTTGTCACAATGAAGACTGGAAAAATGTTAACTACCGCTTTGTTCCTTCGTACCGCTTTGGGATCCTCAAACCGCTTGAGGTCTTCATACCGCTTTGGGTCTTCAGTTAGTTTATGACTGGTAAACACCTTCTGCAAAACACCAATAGTCTAAAGACTATAATACATAATACCGGTTGGAACAATTATCGGTTGAGCATAACTCATACATAAGGAAGTGATCATAAAACAAGTGTGTGTCCATCAATGATAATCACACCATCATCAAAATGCTAACAAAAAATATCTAAATCTAAATGGTATCGCAAAGCTATCTAGACCAAAGTCAATGGCTGAAGGTGTGATATCATCAAGTTGGGACATCTCAACCCCTAATAGGCCCTATTAAACACCAAAAAATGATACATATATATTAACAAAATATATTTTGAAACTAATGTATTATTATATTTTTAACAAATTTAGAAATCTTTACCTCTGGTGGTGAAACTACTTGTGACCGTGGAGTCGACTGAAAAGTACGTGGTGTACTCTCACCACCAGCTGCACCCTACAATGCATTTTATTTATATGTCACTTTAAATTGTTATAAAAATAAAAATTCATTTATTTTTATAAGATTTAGTCACTTAATTGATAACATGTCATAAATAGAATAAAACGCACCTGTGCCTGATCGCAAGAGAACAACATACTCATCAGGTTGTCGGTGAGGGTCATATCCTCTGTAGTGGAAGCATGACATCTACTCCTACAACATGTAAACAGATTAGATGTCGAACCATCCTCATTCGCGTTAGTGTCTATACTAGAACATTCACCCTGGCAGGTGGTGCACATATGCTAAATGGATTGGCCCATGCCAAATGATGCATGAGGTGATGTTGATGAAGGAGGTGTCATTGATGAAGGAGGTGTCACAGGTGCTGGTACATCCTCTACTCCAACCAACTATGTGCCATGCTGAATAATGACATCAGTCAATGATGCAGCTGCCTAAAGAGTCTATAACTCCATAGACTCCTTCAAGGATATAGGGACAATGATATGAACCATGGGTTTAGGAGTTGTACGCCTCCTATGTTGTGGTTGTACCACCCTATGGGCCCGAGGTCTATCCTGCATAGAGCCTCTCCCTCTACCCTAAAACTGACAGATGTCAAATTAATTCGGCTTCTCACTGAGGATAAACTCACAATACAACTTTCTCAAAAAATATAGAGGCACCTCCCAATTATTACAAGGTGGTTGGTCAAAGACCATACACCACCTATCCAAAAAAGCTTCTTTCAGCCTAGCATGAACACACCAATGTATAGGAAACCAAGACGTATTTTCTTCTAGGTTGTTACTAGTAATAGGATCGGTGAAAAGAGCACATATGTCACTTTTAAGTATGCCCTTTTTTTTCACTTGATCATGTGACAACCCATCCGCATAAAATGTTCGACATCTATCTGTCCATGAACCCCATTTCGTAACCTCCCTAGATACCTCATTTGCACTATTGGCCATTCTTTCTAGCATTGTGGCGAGGGATGAGTGGTGCTCAAGACTAGAGGACCTCAACCTATTCACCAATATAGAAATTTGGGCACTATTTTGTGTAAGGCGATTGATGAGATCCTCTTGTGTGGCATCTACATGATCTAATGGAAGACGTGGAGGGTTTAGGGGTGGTGGTGGTTGTTGAGGAGCATCATTTTGAGGATTTTGTGGTTGTGGAGCAACATCTTGAGGATTTTCTTATTGCTCATGCGCAATTTTTATAGCGTTTTTTTGTGTTGCTTGTGCACGAGGAGGTCTTTGTTGTATATTTCATTTTTGGGGATTGCTTGTAGAATCTGACATCAAATTAATAAAAAAAAAAACTTAAATCAATTAAAAGACCCTAATTCAATTAAAATGCAAACAAAAATAATTAAAACAATGAAATCTTACCTGTTCAACGGGGTGGCATTGGTGGAAATTAATCTAAATGCTGAAAAATGCAAAATGATGCAAAACACGTGTGGGTTCTAAGATTTTTTTGCTTCTTTCGGCTGTTGTTCCATGGTTTTTGGCATTGAAAATGGCCAAAACTTGTGGGTGTGAGAAAATATAATGTTCCTTAAAATGCGTATGGGTTTTGGGGAACTTTTTGGTTTTTAATTATTTTTGGCTACCAAGCCTAGCACGTTTTTGAATTTCATAAAACACGTATGGTTTATGATTTTTTTATTTTTTTTGCATGTGGCCACTTTTCTCTTCACCATCTTGGTGCACTTACCCCATATAAAGTACTTGTATCAAATAAAGTATTATCTTGGATTTCATGATTATCTATTGTGGATGGCCCTTGGCAATAAACTTGAAAGGTTTCATTGTTAGGTGAGTTATTTAATGGAGATGGCATGGATAAGATAATTATTATTGTGATAGGTGTGCCAAAATGTGAATGCTATGAAAATGTGATTCAAAATAATAGAAATAATTCAATCCAAGATCCAAACAATTGAAATAATTCAATGCTAGTCATAGTTAATAATACATCATAGTTGGGGATATTAATGGTTTCCCATGCAAACTACACAATTACATGATAATTAATTTTGATTGAGTTTTGGAGGCAAATTAGTGAATTATGTTGACAAAATAGTAAATATTAAAAGATATTTGGTGAAATACACCATGCATTTCTTGGAGATGAGATTTTTATTCAACAGTTAAAAATTGACTGTGAGTATTTTTGTATTAACATAGTCAAATTATCATCTACGAAGTCTTAAGATATTTTAATAAGGTCACAATTATATATTTTTTAACCTTAGGTCATGATAATAAGGACTTAGATAAGTAAATGAATTCTTTTGTGCCAAAATTGAAAAAAACAAAGAATGAGCCTTCATTTTTCACCAAAATCTCCCAATTTGTCTTTAGAGGGAAGAGATAAAACTTTTTTTATTTTTGAGTTTGTTAGGGTTTTATTTGCATTGAAGGTTTCTTCCTTCATGTTGGTATGGATATATATAGCTAGTCTGATAAGACACGTTGTGAGACAAAAAAGTGTGGATATGGTCTATTGAAGAAGTCCAAAGGAGTTGACACTTGAAAACCTAGCATGTCATATAGGAGGTTGGAGAAGTTCTAGGGGTCTATGTAAATCTCACTAATGTAGGAACATCCAAGGTGTAAGAACAATCTTGCATCACCCAAAAGTATTGTTTATTTGTTAAGAAGGGCTATTTTTTGGCAGGCATACTATTTTTTCTGGGAAATTTCTCTATCAAAACTTCAAATGCATTTTTGAGGGTCTTAGAGGCCTTGGATCGGGTCAAAAGTTGCTAATCTTTAGATTTGATGAAAGGATGGTGTAGATCTCTCTGCAAGATTTTTGATGATATATGATAATTGAAAATCCAACGGTTGGATTAAAAGATATGGTGTCTGAAAGTTGTGCTCCTTTAGGAGAAAAATAAAAAATAAATCTCAAAATATCCCAATGTATGCCAAAACCTATTCTAGGCATATTCTTGGCATATTCTAATATAGGGAAATGTGATACAAAAGTGGTTGGCCTCAAAAGGGGGAGTTACACTTTCTAGAACATTCTAGGTAGTTAAACTTCAGAATATAAAGAAGGCAAACGGGGGTTACAGGGGGACGGTTCCTATGGTGCAGATCATGGCTCTGGCTTGCAGATTATTGTAATGAGAATGCCCAAGTGGCTATTGCATGTTATTTTTCTAGAATTTTGTAATTTCCTTTCATTGAGATAATAGAAAGAAAGTATTTATTTCTTGCATTTTCCTATCTATTTTCTTTATTTCTGTTGTGTTTGGGTTTATAAGGGGAGTACCCTTCATCACTCACTGACATTGTAAACCTTACATGGTTGTAATTCATCACAATGAACATGAAATAAGGAGGTTATAAGCACAAGAAAGATATAAAACCCATCACAAAATTATATCAATACTGTATTGATTCCTTCAAAATTCCAAAAAAGTATGCATGGTGATGTTTAATTCCAAATGAAAGTGAATCAAGAGGCAATATGTTAGTCTTTTGTGACTACAAGAATATATGATGGTGAAGGGAGTGTTAATGATATTAGATACTATCATATCAAAGAGAAAGTGTAAAAATGGACCCAATATTCTAGTGACAATAGCAAACAAGATAGACAAATGTGGGTTAATGCGTGAAAGGTTAACATAAATGCCAAAATAATTTATATTGAAAAGGAAATAATTATGATAGTACTCACAAATGACAAGCCTAACATAGAGGGTAAGAGAGATCAAAAAATTATCATTGTTAAAGTTATAATGAAGTCTTTGTAGTTAAGAATGATAATGTACATGAAAAATAAGTGGACAAATAACAAAAATTAGTGTGATTAATTTATGAAGAAAGAGATAAGAGAGTTCACAATTCTAGGTGACAATATGTCATAATGTGATGATAGTCTACAATGATAGCTAGGTGATACTAAAACACTAGAGTCTCTTCATCAAACATACATGACAATGATTCCCATTTCCGTTAAAAGTACAAACACCAATGCTTCAAAGGAAGATAGTTAACAAGTGAAAGGAGAAGTCGAGGACTAAGAATAGTCATTTCAAAAACTAAGAACAACTCAAGGTAACCTACATTTACTAGGACAAGGGATGGAAGGGTGTTGAGGTATGACACTGATACAAGGAATAAGTACTATAGTAACAACCAAAAGGTACACACTTATAAACTTAATGATATATGAATGATACTTCACAAAGCATCAAAACATGATTTCTACAATAAATAGGGTAGTTTATAACCAAACAATCATTATAAGTGAGGAGGTTCGTCAACAATCAATAACATATGTCAACACAATGTGTTGGCAACTAATCTTTTGTGCTTAACATTAGACAACATGATGGAAAGGGTATAATTTAATCCTTACCTTGGAAACAACATATCAACAAATTTCACATATACAATACAATTCTTAGAGACAAACAACTATATCCTTGATATAAGCAATTCATACAAAAATAAGAGATACAATTAGGAGATAATTCAAACTATTTTGTATTCATTTATTACTCCAAAACAACTGATACATTCATGAAACATTCAGAATTGAATTTGAAAATGACAATCTATTATTTTTTATTCAGTACTTAGTACTCTACCTGCCTGTTAGGGCAACCTAAAATTCTTGAAAACTTTGGGGCAATGTTTTGTTTTGTGCTTTAAAGTTCAAATAATCCTTCAAATTTAATGACTTGATCTACCATGACCTTGTGCCCAAAAACTCTTGTGTCAAGCATTACACCTTGTTGTTACCAAAATAGCTTCTTGTTTAAAATTTCATATTATGTTTATCTTGCTCAATGAAAGTCATCTTTTAGCTTATCGCAATCTCAAGGGTGATAAATCTTGAGCCCACTTGATTGTTATAGGTGAGCGGTAAGAAGAAAATAGTCTATCTTATTTACCTCTATCCCATAGTCTTTAATTATTACTACATTAGCTATGTTGCAAGACGACGGTAAAGAAAAAAAATTAAACATATTGTTAGATATTGATGAGAAGTTTGCTGGAGTGATGTGTTGTCATTGATGTCAACATATTCCTTTGTGTGTTTAAGTGTTGTAGCCAAATTAAATGAGTTGGTTTGGCTAGTGTGTTACAAATGAGTTGTTGTGGATTGAAGGGTTTTGAGATAAGTATATCTAGTTGATTCAACTATAGTTTTAGTGGTCTGCATGGATATTTGATCAAGTTATGAGATCCAATTTTGCGGCTGGTTTCTTAGTTGTTCAGTGTTGATCAGTGTTCTAGATTTTGCTCTGCATTGCTCCGTGTTGCAATATCTTGGTTTGCAGATTTGGCAGAGTGTTTGGGACATTCTGATGTGTCCTCAATTCAGATGGTTAATGATTTGGAGGTCTGCAAGTGAATCTTTTAGTTTGACAGTCAGTTCAGTGAGTGTTCTTGAGGTTCGGTATAATGATGATGAAAATTCTAGTAAGTGGTGATGTTACGGTTGTTGCTGGTGTAATTCATGATGCTTGTGGATGTTTCTAGATCGTGTCTTATCCATTTTGATGGTTCATGTTGATAGTTGTGCTTGTTATTGATGATTTCCTTGGTATGTTCTTGTTATGTGATGTTCTTGTCCAACCAGATGATTATAGTGTGTTGTGGATGTTCGAGGCATAATTATTGGATGTGTTTCTTGTTCAAGGTGTTGATTTAGGTCCATATTATGTCTTAGCTGATATTGTTTTGATCCACATGTAATATTATTGTGTGTATGGTTATTTCTTTGTAATTTGTGATGAGTGTTGAGCCGACCTTGAAAGATAGGTTGATGATTTGTATAAATACATGTAATAATCATGTGAGAGATGTATATGCAAGTGTATCCGAATGTGTATGATTAGATAGGTGTGTGAATAATTTTTTAATCTTTTGAAAGTATGAAGAAGTGTGGCGGAGAAAATCAAATTGTGTTCATAACCGGAACTTTAACCAAGCATGAGGAGATGCCATCCTATTAGTTCATGATCTTCCAGATGTAATCCAAATGTTTTTGTAAGACAGTGAGTCTTCCCTAGGGTTGTATCCCTTGTTGTTCTTTGTTTTGAGCAGTGAGATCTAGGTAGTGTTCTTGAATGCATGTGCATTCCCCATTGTAATATTTTATATACTTCTAATAGAATATTCCCACTATGGTTTTCCCCTTAACTGGGTTTTCCATGTCAAAAATCTTAGTGTTATGTGTGTTATTGATGTGGTGTTGATTTATGCTTTCATTGTTGATTATCAAATCTGGAATTGTGTTTGAGTTGAATAAATTTTGTGAGAAAACTAATTAACCCCCCCCTCTCAGTTTGTTGCCTTGTTGCCAACACATATGTCCTTATTGTCCCATAGAGTATTCAAATTTTGACCAAGAAGGTGTTGTGGGGGAGTGGTAGGAAAGGTGGAGATGTTTGAAGCCCCACCATACCATAGGGAGTTAATGGTTCAGGAAAGGTTAATTGGTGGGTGACTAGTAAATGGATAATAACAAGGCCTGCAGTCCCACAACCATATAAAAGGGAACACAAGGCTAGTATGTGGTATTGTGCGAGGGAGACAAGCCGAGTAAATTAAATGGTGGTGATGTGGACGCATCAAGGTTGTTTGATGTGATGTAAACACATGTTATAGAAATTAGTAATCTCAACATGAAGGGAGTAATTAGGTCTGATACCCTAGAGGAAGTGAAAAATTATATCAAAACAATGTATTCATTGAAAATGGGACAAGAGAGGGTTTGTGAGCCTGAAGGCCACATGAATTTTTTTAGAAAGAAATTTCTCACAAAGATTGGGATTGATCTAAAATTATGTATGATGAAGATATCATACGAAACTATGTTACTTTTGATGATGTGTTCTAGAGGAGAAGGAAGTGGAATATATTGATGAAACTTGAAGAAGAGAAGAAGAAGATAGACCCTAACTTTCAAGGGTTCTATGCTAAAAAAATTAATCTGTTGAAAATGAATGATTTAATCATTGTTAATTTTGAAAAGCTATATGGTAAATCAATTGCAAATACGGATAATGAGCCTCCTAGATTGTAGAATATTCCAAACAACTGAGAGGGGGGGTGAATCAGTTGTATATCAAAAATATATTAGTTTTCCCACAAAAACATTTTTGGTACAAATTAATTTAACCATAAGAAAATATGAACATGAAAGAACACACATATGAGACACCAGATATGATGTGGAAAATCTAAGGAGGGAAAAACCAAGGAGAATGTTAGTTCTTAATATGAAAAATACTTATTAGGGTGACACCTGTTAAGGTGATTTTTACAAAGATGACTCACTGCCATAATGCTCACTATAGGTGGGCTCACCATCCAACTCAAATTGCTAGAAAAAAGAGGGCTCACTACCTAGAGGAAGAATGAAAGAATCCACCATAAGGGCACAACTTCCACACTGCAGCAATGCCAGAAGAAACATTAGGTTCACTGCCACCAGTATAAAAAATCATCAGCATACAACCATATTGATCAAACACTTCGCATCAAAAAAGATAGATCTTCCTTTTACAATTCAACTTCCTTCTATAAATCCTTCTATGTTTATTTCATTACAACAATTCTTTATATATACTGATCTCCAAAATAGATTTTCCAAGTCAATTAAGGAGATAATAGAACACAATTTAAAATAGGTCTTCACTAAGCATTCCTACGGTGGAAAGGAATGAGAAGTAGACCACAACACATTGCAACAACACGATATCCAAATGCCACAATCACTAGACCAAAAGATAGAATATCCAAGGTCAATTGGACCATGAAAGAACATAGCCAAAAACATATTTTCAAAGCACATCAACACGTGTTGAATCAAAATAAAAAAGATACATGCATGACCATCAAAAATCCAAAAATACAACAAGAGAACTAGAAATTCATAGCAATGTGGAACTCTACAAACTCTACTAGACAATCATTTTCATCACTGCATAGACTTCTGGAGCATAACTTCCAAACCAAAAAAGCATGAGAGTAGTATCTTAGGGAAATATCCAACAACATGCCAACACATCATGAATACATCTACAAGGTAACAACAATACAAAGAACAAACCAAATACTGAAATACAAAATCAGTACATTGGCATCAATAAAAAACATACTGAGACATCAAGAAACTTCACATTTGTAACAATCTCTCCCTTTGTCATTGATGCCAACATTCATCAACAACAAACAATTTCTCCAACAATCTTTCCAAAAAATCTCCCCCTTTGACATCAAAGACAAAGGTGAACAACTCAGTTCAAAAATCACACTGCTCCCCCTAAGAGGAAGCCCCAAACATTATCCCAGACTAAAATATGCATGAATATCCTAGACTAATGCACTCCGAAATGCACTTAGTTCAAACAATGGAAAGGGTATGAACCCAAAATTCTACCAAAGATACTCAAAAGTATCTTTGCACAATGCCTTCGTAAAGATATCTACAACTTTCTCTTTTGTAGGTGCATATTCATGTTTTACTTCATTTTCCAAAACTTTTTCTCTCAAGAAATGTTATCAAATAGAAATATGGTTTGTTCTAAAATGCAATATCGGGTTCTTAGAAATATTTTTTGCACTTGTATTATCACACATGATTGAGATTGGCTCATTAAACAACACGCCAATATCCTTCAATGTCTGTTTCATCCAAAATAGCTGAGTGCAACATGAAGCAACTACAATGTACTAAGATTTTGCAATTGATAAAGATATAGAATCCTACTTCTTACTTAACCATGCAACTAATCGAGAGCTAAGGAAAAATTCTCCACCACTAGTACTCTTCCTATCATCAACACTTCCTACCCAATCTGCATCAGTATAAGCTTTCAAAGTCTGATCCTTTGGGATACCCCAGTCCAAAATATTTTGTTCCTTTCAATTATCTAAATATCCTTTTCACTGCAACAGCATGGTTGCAAGACAAACAACATACATGATATCCGGTCTTGTAGCAGTCAGATATAACAATCCTCCAATCATTGATCTGCACTTGCTTGCATCAATCTTAGAAGATTTATCATCATTAGAAAATTTGCATCTGGTAGTCATAGGAGTATTGTTGGGTGAATATTTTGTCACCAGTGTACTAATGACAAAATATATAATTCACATAATGCTATGCTGAGAAATTAATCTCTCCTCTCATCAAGGGGAGGTTCCCTATGAAATTTCTCCTCTAATTAATAAGAAATTAAATTTGTGGGTTGGTGTTGGGCATATAACTCTCTTTTTTCAAAGTTTATGTATTCCCCCTTCACCTAGTTACAATTTCTCTATCTCTTCAGATACTTAAAGAAAAGAACTATTAATCTAACAAACTACACCAAGAGTTCCTATTAAGCAGCACAAAGTCTCCTTTAAGGTAACACTAATTCAAACTAATCCTTACAAATTAAACAATTAGAAACCTAGCTTACAGCTCAAAGTCTTCAAGGATAGATTTCTAATCCATTAAACTACAAATAACCGCAGCAATACAAAGCTTACCACAAGTTACTTAATTTATCAGCAGATTTCTCAAGTATGCTAAGAGCACAAAGTCTACTTGCAAGATTTGAGAGCTCTCTAACCACATAGCAATATCTTAAAGATCAAAGAAGTAAAGATAATATATATTCAATGGACATGGGAACATTAAATTATATAAACGATTTTCTTGATACAACACAAAGTTTGTGATCAACAAAACTGTTTTCTTTATTCGTTTGATAGGATTTTCACCACAAAAAGCCCAAAGTCTTAGTTGGGATAAAAAATCTGCAGAGTTTTGCTAAGCATGAAAAAGATGAAATATTTACAAAAGAGGTCCTCCTTATATAGGAAAATAAGTTGAGAAAAAGGTGGGCACAGTTGACTTATTCAACTGCACAATCTCATTTTACTACAACTACTACATAAAGAAAATGTGCAGCTACATAAAAATTGACAACATCTATCGGTGCAACTGCATGAAGAAAAGGTGTCAAAAGGGGGTACTTCATTCTTGATTCTCTTCTTCATTGGATTTCTGGAAATCTTCAAATTTAGCAAGGATGGCTTTCATCTCTGCTTCATTTGGCATCAAGGTAGAACTTGTGATGGCTTGGATGCAGGAAATTGCATCTTGAATCTTCACCTGTTTCTTTTTAACATCCTTTAGCATGGATGCGAGGAATTCAAAACTGACCTGGATTTCTAACAGTTTATCAAATGCATCAAGTGAGAAATCTTGTCCCGTGCATTGATCCATCAAGGAAAGGAATTCCTGTGTGACAACTTCAGCAGTGATGAGATTTTGATCGCCATCATATAAATAGCAAGGGAGATCACCAACTTTGGCAAAAATGAGGTCAACCTCGTCATCACCTTCTTTATTTTCCCAGTCTAGTTCCACAATCATTAACTTTATTGTCTCTTGCTTATGAGATAATAAATACAAGATCTGGATGTACTTCTCCCTTGTGGGAATTACCTTATTCTCAACCAGGACATCTATCCTGAAGTCCTCCATTTTGCTCCACAAGGCAGTACTTTTCATAACTTCCTCAATCTCCTATGATAAAGAGGTTTTGAGTCCTTGCATCTAACTCTGGATCACTTCATTTCTTCCTCCATATTTTTGGCCTTGGGATTGGTTAGCACTAAGTACCTGCCGATTGATTCTGGGAATTTCAGCCCAGTCTTATGTGCTTGTGATTGTTTTTCATGCACATTAATCAGTTATCTGCACAACTCCATGAGGACAATTTTGTCTAAAGGGAACCTTGGAAGAATGAAGGGCTCACCTAAAAAAAATCCAATTCGGATGTAGGTGAATGTAGGAAATTGAAGAAAAACACAACCATAATGAGATACTTTGTTGTAGATGGCCTTTGACAATCTCTGCTTTTGAAGGCCCTTATCAAACATACATTTCCACACAACAAAGAAAGCATTGTTAACTCTTCTATAGTGGTTACCATGATTCTTAATGGTAAGATGATCATAATACTCCTAGACGGGCACCAATCTTCTGTCACCCTTGGTAGACAAGCCTGGATATTGTCTCATTGAAGCAGCTATGTAAATCAGGTACGAGGTCATGTAAAATTTCAGTGTCACCTTGACCTCCTTCAATTGAGCACAAAGCGCATCACTGATCTGCTCTCCCCAATCAATTCTTGCGGCCCCCTTTTTGATTATATTTATGTAATAAGACATCCAGTTTTGAAAATAATGAGAGTCTTTTAACCCCCCCACTCTGGATAACATGGTGACCATGTCATTATATTCCTCATTAAAATCACTCCTGTGGAAGGAATTAGGCCATCGTGAGGTGAGGGAACTCCTTGCAGTAGAGAGATAAACAGTGTTGATCACCTTTTTCCATTTATCCTCATGTTTCTTGTAGTACTCTTGAGCACTATCTTGAGAAATATCAGCCACTTTCTCAACTGGTGAACCCTTGAAAACACTATTAAAGAACACACTATCCAGGGTCATGATGACATTCTAATCAATGTCCTTTACTTGCCTTGTATTTGGATCAAAGTGATCCGCTATTGCCAGTACAAATTCAGGATCATGAGCCGCAACTGGGAAAGATGCATACTTATGCAACTCAGATTTGATTAGACTGGTTAGACGAGCAGGAGCCTTTTGAACCCAGTCAACAAATTCTTGCATATCAACATGCCTAATTTTAGTGTCCCTAATTTCCTTGATATTTGAGTCTACTGAACTCTCTGGGTACAGATTCAAGTACTTGTCGTACTTGTATTTCATCTTTCTTGATGATGCTTTACTTGGAGAAGATTCCAACTGACCCGAGGAAGACTCAGGCTTGTTGTGAGGGAGCTTTGACATTCATGATGACTGCATTCAACACTGATGATTAGATATTTGTCATTATCAAAATCAATTTTTCTCAAACGGATCGAAAAACAGGACTCAAAACAGGCTTGGGAGTAAAACTACCAAAAACAGCAGGTCGAGGGAAAAAGTCCGACATGCTCTTTTGAAAACAAAAAATGCACATCGGACTTTAAAATCCAACATGCAATTTTTTAAAAAAAAACTTGATCAACACATCGGACTTTAAAGTCCGATGTGCGAATCCAGGATGGGTTATCAACACATCGGACTTTAAAGTTCGATGTGTCAATTCGGGGAAAATCAATAACACATCAGACTTTAAAGTTTGATGTGTAGGGGGAAAACTTAAAACAAGAACATCAGACTTTAAAGTCCGATGTGCGATCTGGGATAGATTAAAGGCACATCGGACTTTAAAGTTCGAAGTGCCTACAAAGGGAAAAACAATTGGTTGACATGTCGGGTTTTAAAACCCGACATGTCAACCTACTCCTCTCTACATATCAGATTTTAAGTTTGATATGCAAAGGTCATGATCCCACATATCGGACTTTAAAATCCGATATGTGGAGGTCCTTCCATCCAGCTGCACACCAGACTTTAAAGTCTGGTATGTGGCTGGAGAAAGGAGACTTCAAAGGGTAATCGGTTTTTTAAGTCCAATTGCCCTCTGAAACAAGGGAGACAATCGGACTTCAAAATCTGATTGCTCTCTGAAACGAGGAGTGAAAAACCCCGAAAGAAACCAAAACAAGGAAGAAATAAATGCAAAACAAAAAGGAAAACCCGGAAATAAAAATAAAATGCAAAACCCTACCTCATGGCAATGGAGATGGAAAAATCCGGCAATGGAGCGATCTGATCCAAGTTGAGGCGAGCAAAATCTGAGGAGGGCACGCGGAGAAAAAGAAGACAAATAAAGGAAATAATCACAAAAATTAACTTAAAAAGAGATTAAATAAAAACCCTAAAAAAACAATTAATGCAGCATTAATTACAACTCATAGTTACATGTCAGACTTTAAAGTCTGACATGCGGGCTAGAAACTCTTGCATGTCGGACTTAGTCCGACATGCATTGTCCAACCAAGCAGTCTGCAGGTCAGACTTTAAAGCCCGAACTATAGGCGAAGACCACCTGCAGGTCAGACTTTAAAGTTCGAACTGCAAGCTTAGACCAAGCAAACACACATTGGATTTTAAAGTTTGATGTGCAGACAACAAAGAAAAGACCTTGCAGTTCAGACTTTAAAGTCTGAACTGCAAGTAAAACTGCAAACTTAAGAAAAACAAGAAAAACACTAAAACGAAAAGCAAAGAGCTAAACGATCTAACCGACAAAGTCGATTAAGCTCTCCTGAAGACCACAAGGTACGAAATGGACCATTTTCGTAGGGTTGCCTCATGATTTTGGTTGTGCTGAAATCAAGGACAACAAGTATATATTGGTTTGGAATTCTCCAATCCAAACTTATTCAGTATCTCTGTAATATATTTTGACTAAAAAATGAAAATGTCTTTACTGTTTTGATTCACTTGTAATCCAAGAAAGAAATTTAACTCACCAAACATAGACATTTCAAATTCCTTTCGTATTTCACTAGCAAACTTATTGCACATGTCATCATTGCCTCCAAAAATTATATCATCCACATATACAATAATAATTAAGATCTTACTTGATTCAACTTTGAAGTAAAGATTGTTGTAAACAGACCCTTTTTGAAAACTTTGATCTAGAATATATTTGTCTAACCTTCCATACCAAGCTCTAGGAGCTTGCTTGAATCCATATAGTGCCTTCTTCAATCTGTAGCCAACATCCAAATCATCTGATAACTTGAATCCTTCTAGTTGTACAATGTAGACTTCTTTCAATTCTCCATTTAGAAATGTTGACTTCACATCAATTTGATAGACTTTGAAATCCTTAATGTATCAAAAGCCAAAAACATCTAAATAGCCTCCATTCTAGCAACATGAGCATAAGTTTCTTCAAAATAAATTCCTTCAACTTGTGTGTAATCTTTACATGCCAATCTTTCTTTATTTCTTACAACTTGACCATCTTCATCCAGCTTATTCCAGAACACCAACTTTGTTCCAATAAAATTCTTATCTGTCGATCTAGATACTAGTTCCCAAGTTTGATTTTTCTCAATTTGATCCAACTCTTCCTTCATTGCCCTCATCCAATTTTTATCTTTACAAGCTTCATCAACTGTCTTCGGTTCATCTTTAGAAAGTAAACATAAAAGAACTTGTTCTTCAACAACTTTGCTTCTTGCAATAACTCCTCTATTTTTGTCTCTTATAATTTGATTCGCAGAATGAGTTTTTGCACATACCTCGAGGTTTTTGATATAGTTGCCAGAGCAATCTGACTTTCTTTCTTCTTATCTACATCTTTTTTTTTCTCTTCTTCTTTGTTTGCAGACTCATTAGATTCATAACCTACTTGTATACTATTTTCTTTTGAAACATTTTTATCAACCTTCACATTTGCACTTTCAACAATTTTATTCAATCTCTTGTTATAACATCTATAAGCCTTTCTCTTTGTAGAATAACCTATAAATATACCTTCATCAGCTCTACTATCAAACTTTCCAAAATTTCCTTCATCTCTCCAGATATAGCATTTACTTCCAAAAACTTTGAAATGCCTTACTGAGGGAATTCTTCCATGCCATAACTCATATGATGTCTTCCCATACTTCTTTCTAAATAGAACTTTGTTAGGGGTATACACAATAGTGTGTATAGCTTCTCCCCAATGCACTTCTGGTAGATTTGCTTCTTTGATCATAGTTCTTGTCACCTCTTGAATAGTCTTGTTCATTTTTTCCACTACTCCATTCTGTTGAGGTGTCCTAGGAGCAGATAAATGTCTTCTAATTTCATATTTTTCATAGAAAGTATCAAATTCATCATAAATAAATTATCCTCCTCTATTAGATCTCAAACATTTAATCTTTCTATCAGCTTCATTCTCAACTCTATCTTTGAATATCTTAAAATTTTCCAATGCCTCTAATTTTTCTCTTAGAAATGCAACCCAAGTCTTTCTAGAATGATCATCTATTAAGAGCATGAAATACCTCTCACCTTGTAAGCTCCTTGTTTTGGTCAGACCACAAAGGTCTGTGTGTACTAAATCTAATAATCTAGTAGAAGATTGTTCTTTTCCTCATAATTTTCCTTTTGTTTGATTTCCCACTTGACATTCTTTGTAAATACTATTATTCGCTTTAGGCAGTCTTAGTAAATCTCTTCGAACTTTCATCATACTAATATTCAAAAAATTATCAAAATTGATATGACGCATCCTCAAGTGTCATAGCCAATTGTCATTGATTTGTGATAATAAGCAACACCCCATAGTAGCTTCCAATTGATACATGTTTCCACTTGTCTTTTTCCCCGTAGCAATAACAGTTCTAGAATTCTTTTGGAACTCATAGCCACCATCCTAAAAGACAGCATTGTAACCATTTTTGCACATCTGTCCAACCCTTAAGAGATTATGATGTAATCCTTTTGCATAGTTAACATTGTTAGTGTTATGTTTTCCAGCAAAAGTAATAGAACCAATTCCAACAATTTGAGTAGTCCAATCATATCCAAATCTAATAGAACCACCATCATATTTTTCAAGCTTGAAGAACTTAATTTTTTCACTAGTCATATGATTTGAACATCCACTGTCAATCAACCATTCATTTGTATTTCTCCTAACATGCAATGCTAAAGCAACAGTCTCAACAATCTTAGAATTATTAGGTTTAGGTCCATCTTTCTCTACTAAGAATAAACAATCACCATCCTCATAATCTGACTCATCATTTGAAATACCAACATCATCTCTAACATAATAGGCTTTCTTATTGAATTTTCCCTTTTTTTCTTTAAACTTTTGTTTTGATCCTGTTTTCGGACATCTAGATGCATAATGACCAATATTTCCATATTTAAAATATTTAAGGTGTAACATACCTTTATATTTGTTGGTTCCTCTCTTCAACTTTATCAGAAAGTTTGTTTCCATTTCATCTAGGGTCTCTTCATCATCTGATTCTTCATTTATATCTTTTGATGCTTTAAAGGTTGTCTCTAATTTAGTTTTGTCTCTGCCAAACTTCCTTATCTCAAATGCAGCCAAGATGCTAAACAATTGTTCTCTAGTGAATTTAAATGGATCATAGGTTTCCTCAATAGCTAAAATAATGTCATTGTAACATTCCAGTAAAGTCCTCATGATATTTTGTAACACATCCTTTTGATTCAAGACACCACCAAGATCTTTGATCTCATTTACAACACTGCCAACCTTTTGAAAGTAACTTGCTACACCTTTACCTTCTTCCATTCTCAAATTCTCATATCTGCCTTTAGCACTCTGCATATTAGATAGCTTGATTCTTTCATTTCCTTCATAGATACTTTTCAATATTTCCCAAACTTAATAAGCCATATCTAAAGCAACAACCTTTTCTAATTGAATTTTAGATAAAGCTCTAAAGATAGCATATCTTGATCACTCATTCTCGTCATAGGCTTCAATCTCATCTAGTGTAGTAGGTCCATTTTCCGGTAGTGTATACTTGGTCTCCACAACTTTCCAAGTCTTGTAACTTAGAGAAATCAAATATCCTTGTATCTTTACTCTCCATAAACTATAATCAAATCCTTCATACGTAGGAATCATCAATTTATGTGCCATCAAATCTCCTCGAGCAGTTAGTCTCGCTTTCTAGGAACCAGAGCTTTGATACAAATTTTTCAATATTCCGGACAACTGAGAGGGGGGGTGAATCAGTTGTATATTAAAAATATATTACTTTTCCTGCAGAAATAGATTTAGTATAGATTAATTTAACCATAAGAAAATCTGAACATGAAAGAACACACACATGAGACACTAGATATGATGTGGAAAACCCAAGGGAAAAACCATGGAGAATGTTAGTTCTCAATATGAAAAATGCCTATTAGGGTGACACTAGTTAAGGTGATTTTTACAAAGATGACTCACTGTCAGAATGCTCACTACAGGTGGGTTCACTACCCGGCTAGAACCGCTAGAAAAAAGAGGGCTCATTGCTTGGAGGAAGAAAGAAAGAATCCACCACAAGGGCACAACTGCCACATTGCTACAATGCCAAAATAAACCTTAGGCTCATTGCCACTGGTATAAAATAGCATCAACATACAACCATGATGATCAAAAAATTCACATCAACAAAGATGGATCTTCCTTTTTCAATTCAACTTCCTTCTATAAATCCTTCTATGTTTATTTCATTACAACTATTATTTATATATATTTATCTCCAAAATAAATTTTCCAAGTTGGCCAAGGAGATAATAAAACACAATTCAAAATAGGTCTTCACTAAGCATTCTTGCGATGGAAAGGAATGAGAAGTGGACCACACCACAATGCAACAACACATTAAATCCAAATGCCACAATCACAAGACCAAAATATAGAGTATTCAAGGTCAACTAGACCAAGAAAGAACATAGCCAAAAAAATATTTTCGGAGGACACCAACATGTGTCGAATTAGAGTAACAAAGATACATGAATGACCATGAAAATCCAAAAGCGAAATAGGATAACTAGAAATGTGGAGCAATGTGAAACTCTACAAACTTTGCCAGACAATCATTATCATCACTACATAGACTTCCAGAGCACAACTTTCAGACCAACAAAACATGAGAGCAGTATCTCAAGGCAATATCCAACAACATGCCAACACATCATGAATACATCTGCAACATAACAACAATGCAAAGCACAAACCAAATACTGAAATATAGAATCAATACATTTATATCAATTATAGCCATACTGAGACATCAAGCAACTTCACATTTGAAACATAGACATGCAAAGTTGCCCATGAAGAGACCCAAAGGGGTTGTGATTGCTAAACCTCCTATAGATGCTATGTCAGTTCAAGAATCTTCACCAAGTCCACCTCTTGAACAACCATTCAAAAGGAAAAGGATTGATGACCCAGTGCACCTGGTCTCATATGATGAATCAAAAGAGGCTGATGACATTGATGAGGTGGCTAGTATATTAATAGACCTAAAAAATAATGTGGAGATAGATCAACCACAAGGGTCACCTCTCAAGTATGAAACTGAAGCACATCGGCCAGAAGCTAGGGGAGATGGTCAAGTATCGGAAGAGCCCCATGAAGATGAAAAAATTATAGCCTTTATGAGGTTTATTGAAGATGATAAATTTATTAAAACCCAAGAGTTCAAATATTTCTGGATAAAAATGAAAATGAAAGAATATGAGGAGAGGAAGCAAATGATTTTAATGGGAGCAGATGAATCTCAACATGATGATATTGCAGCTTGAACATTTTAGGAGCTTAGATTTGATGAAATAAATGTTACCTTGGATGTAGCAAGAGATATGGTGATGAAAACAAATATGTTGATCATCCCATGAATAACTATTAAGAAAATGTTTTTGCTGGGTCAAGTTAGGCATCAAGAGGACCCAATGCTAGTTGTGGATTTTGACTTTGAACAAGGGCTGAGTGGAACATGGTATAAACCCAATATTGAAACTCTAGCAACATGGGTCACATATAAAAGCACTGGGAAGCCAAAGTTACTTGATGTTGTCAAGGAGGTGAGAGGATCAGTTATGATCTGAACACTCGAAGATACCTCACCCCTAGAGGTTGCTACAATGACAATGCATTCAACCATGTTTATCGAAGATGAAATAAAGAATATGGAACATAAATTGACTAAATATGAGAAGGACCAGATAGATATGAACATGGAGATAAATAGGTTGTACATTGAAAATGTCAAATTGAAAGAGCAATCAAAGAGATTAGAGCCGAATCAAGGTAGAGAAACGGTTCTATATAAAGGTACAATTCAAAACCCCAGTGAAGACGTTGTCTCTACCAAACATGTTGATGAAATGAGATAATTTTGAAAATGATATTGAGGGCTTGAAAAGGATAAAAGAGGATTCTCAAAAGGAAGCAAAGAAACAAATTATTTCTACATTTGAGAAAATTATGAAACATAGAATGAATTTTGTTGTAGATAAGTTGGGAGATCTACATAGAAGCTATTCATTGTTGTTGCAGGTACTTGAGAAATTTAAGGAGGAAAAGCCTATTCTAGATTCATTGTTCAAGAAATGGAAGCCATCACATCATGCGTTGATTACTCTATGCAAGGTATTACAGAGAACTCCAAATGCCCCTCTAGCAATTAAGATGACATAAAGAATGGTAAAATTGGTAATTGATGAGAGAAAATATATATTTAGAGGATCCTAAAATAAAGGCCAAGATTGATTCATTTCATACATTCAAAATTGGTCTATCCCTTCAATTGTTGATCAGGATAAGAATGAAAAGGATCTTGATGACTGGAAGAGTGAGTTTGTTCAAATGGTCCCTAATATTCTTTCTCACCTACAAGAAGAAGGAGATATCAATGTTTAGAGTTTTAATCTTTTCCTTGATAGAGTGATTGCACTTGATAATGGATACACTAGGTTTATTTCAGAAGTGCATGGATTGATGGACAAGAGATCGAAAGATCATTTGGAAAAAATTCTAGAGATATAAAAAATACAAGTGACCATTATGATGTATATCAATGGGAAAGTACATATTTGAAGCCTTCAGAAGATTAAGAACTTTCAAGAGTGATCATGTGGCTACATGATTTCTAGTTTTTGCATCAGCCACATGAGGTTGCATGGTGAACATGGTATGATACACTCTGGGTATAAGTAGAATCTTGATAGACCTATGGGTCATGGGTGTCTACTCGCACTATGAAGATAAAAAGTTATCATTCATGTTCACCAAATTCTATCATATTTGTCCTTTCTACTTGTCCTTTTCTGTTATCATTTCGTGTCATGTGTTGACATACTTTTGAATTGTAATTAACTAAACAATATGATAGTATTATCTCTTTATATCTTAATATGTTGTTAGTTGAAGAGTCATGTCTCTAAGGGTGGATAAAACCAAACGATTTTTCAATGTAAATGGTTTGTATCTTTTTGCTTCTCTCATTTTGTATTTAAGAGAGAATCCAAGACCGTATTGGGGTTAAGCAATAGAAGTTTTCCGAACAACATAAACACATTGCATCTCCTTTTCATAGTGGCAATGAAAGTAGTGCTTTAATTTGGTGTTTGAATCTTGGTTTCAATTGTTTTGTTGTAGATATTGATAAATATTATCTAGTTGTCTCCAATTTGATATCTTTCTTGTTATTTAGATCGGTGTATCAAATATATTACTGGTTTATCAAATCAAATATATTTTTTGTGTGGTTTATTTGATTGGTTTCTGCAAGACATAATTAAATTTATTTAAATAAGTCACAGTGACTTGAGAGTATCATTTGGATCAAAAAGAAGAACCTGATAATAAGCATTTTTGCATGTTTATGCAAGTCATAAGCAAACAAAGTGGCTGACAGTTTGAGATATAACTAGAGGAAAAACAAAAATTATTTATTGACTCTATTGTCCTGTCGGAAGGCACTATTCCTAACCGTTCTCAGAACATCACTTATCATTTCAAAATATTTCTTTTAATTTTCTATTGTAGGAGTAGGTATATGTAGTAGTTTGCTTTCTATTTTCTATTTTTTCACCTTGTGCTAGTGAATGATAGAGAATGAAAAGTGATTGAATCAAAATTGGCATCAAACAAACCCTTGAAAAATTCATAACATGATTAATTTAAATAAATGGAAATGCTAACTCATAATTGTAATGTATCCATGAAGTCAATATATGTACACTACATAATATAAAAGAGAAATACACAAACTTTTTTACAAAATAAAATATCATATAAAACATAGGGTGTTACCCAGTTTCATCAATATGTGTTTAATAACGTGTAAATGTCAATAAGTGATTTAACAATAGTAAATTTCAGTTTAAGCTTGCCATAAACTGGATACTAGAAAATCTTGATCATCTAGCTACCTCGCTTCTTCTCATGAATAGGTCCGTATGGAAAATTATTACACACACGTTCAATCCACTAATCCAATAGTGTAAGTGTGGACCTTCCTAGTCTATTTGGTGTGTGTGAATGTGCTTCCTCTACTTTGTCCATTCTCTTCTTCCCCTTCCTCCTTGTATAACTATCCAAGGGGAACACAAACAACTTAGAATCAGAAACATCATAGGACATCTCATGAATACTAATCTATCTACATTGAATCTCTAAACTCGAGCATAGTCCCTACTTTCACTGAACTAAGGCCGCATGCAAATAGTGCTAGTATTTGTTGGATCAGTATGCAGACTGAAGTCAAATATTAGTGCATCAGAATGCTCAAGATCAAGCAAGAACATCTTCACACAAGATGCATAGGACTGGTATTGTTCACGTGTGCATGGCATTTTATCCAACAATATTTTCAACAATGAACTTGCTTCCTTCCACATTGCCATTGCATCCATATCTATAGCACCACCACTGGCACTATTCAGATCCTCTACAGTACATACATTGGAAGTGTTCTTATGGATGACTTCAAGTGTTGACTTATCATTCAAACTTATAATAGACTCGGTGAACATTGAAACATCACTTGAAGGATGATATTGTGTTATAATCAACTCAAGGTCTTCAAATATAGAAAACATTAAATTCATGCATTAAACTAGTACAATAGCTCATACTATCCACTTACCTCCAAGATCTACATCCTTGATTAAGTTATTGGTCATCGACACAACATTCAACACATGCTTTCATGTGTTTCCCTACAAACTCCAAGGACAATCACATACATATAGGTTAATGCCATATGCAATAACCAAATAAGTGGATGAAGTTTGACTTTTCACCCAGTGCCAACCAGGATGAGTCTCATCTCAAACACAGTCTACATCAAGAATTTCTTTTGCCCTCTCCAAACTAGTTTCCAAATGTCTAACCTTGTAGTTTGTCAGAAATCCAAAATGTTGTAAGTTCTACTTTTGCCTATAGAATGGTTCCATTCTATAGACAAGTGTATAGTATAGATGGTCCATCCTTGCACATTTCTTCTGATGGTCACCGAGGAAATGTGTCTTTAAGATGCAATGGTAGGACTCAGTGGAAGAATTTGTGTTTTGGTTAGCATGCAGGAATTTTTTGAATTTTTTCACCCACATAACTACTAAAGAAGGTATAAGACAACTATAAGCCCAATGCAAAATGTCACATTAAATGAGTTAACAAACAACGATAGGAAGAAATTTTGAAATGTAAGTTCACCAATACAACCTTCTCCTTCAAACCATGTCTTCAAGAAGCACTCCACAAATTGTGGCTCATCAGTAAATTTTTCCATAAAAGCATGCAATTGGTCAATAGTGCTATCTTCGCTTTCCTCCATTGCCATCATGATTGTCCTTAGTTGGCAAAATATATCCATAGCTCTTTGCTTTGTCGCATACTTTTACATGCTCTTCAACCATGCCCAATGCACTTTCCAAATGCAAACGAGGACACGACATTTAAAAACAACCCTAGTAGAAAGTCAATGATGATTTCTAACCATCTCATCAAAATGAATAAAATGGAAACTAACCCATCATATAATTTCATTTGAATGATTCATATGAATAAGACATGCACATACTCTATGGATTGTATCTTTGTATTGGCATCATCACTAAAAAATGCATTGATCCTCCAGTCAGATCTCAACTCCTTCCCTTGCCTATGCACCTCAGATAAGCACACCTAAATATCCTTGATCTTGTTTCGAGGAAACACATCCCATGCAAATGGAACCCCCATCTATTGTTTGTCACAAACCACCAATATATACAATTATTACTATTTGAATTAACAACAACAATCATTACCATCTATGAAGGCATAGACCTAGATATAAATATATTGAAGAATAAATGGAAGGACTTTCCAGTGTCTAACCCCATATTTATTTTTTGCAAATGTTGAATCCATTGAGATGATTGAGTTCTATGAGTATTTAACCATCATCTCTAGGATCCAAGGAGTTTGGATGCCCAAAATGAAAGGTTTCTTGGATCCCGTGGCTGCTGGAAAAAAAACAAATTCCTTATCCTGCATTTTCCATAGTAGTGGCATAATGCATATCCTTTTGCACTTGAATAGATTGCACCCTTTTCCATGCATTCATAACATCCTTGTGTGTTATGAATCCATCTCTTTGCCTCAACATGCTAGAGAAAACATGATAAAAAAATATGTCTTTCCATAATAGCATCAATACTAACATCCATTGCCAACAAGCTCTCTATATAATTTTTGCATTTGCTTGAAAGGTTTGGTGCAAACTAAGACCATAGCTCCTTAATTGTGTCGTCCACATGATGGAAAAATTCACCCTTTCCATCTACATGAAACATTTCCTTGTATATTAAAATTGCCACTTTTGGTCTACTATACAACACCTTAACATTCATGTGGCACTGACAACTTCATTTTTTTTAAAGTGCCTAACATGCTTCTTTCATGGAGGGTTATTCCTATGGTTCTCTAGACCATATGCACACCAATAACTATAATACAACCTCTCATCTTATCAACTAGAAATGTTATAAAAATATAAGATCGACAACACAACAATGAAACGAAGATGAAACAGTGGCGGAGGTTGTCGACTGAATGGCTACGACTAAAGATAAATGACACTGCGATGAAACAAAGACGAAACAACGGTGGAGGCTATCGGCCGAATGACCACTACTTCTTGCTATTATTTCCAAAAATCAAAGATACACAAGGATATACTCAAAGATACATAAGCACATGCCAGTTTGATTTATGATATCTCTAATACAAGAGATAGAGCATACTCTCAATGGCAGATGCTATTGACTCAGACTCAAAGCACTTAGAACCTATGGACACTCTAGACTCGCTAGACTCTCGATGCCAACAATGCTTCTGCTAGGGCTTATTTATAGTAGAATATAAGTGATCAAAATAGTCAGTAGAAGGGAATCTGACTTAGTATACTAGGTAAACTGGTTATCAAAAAGGAGGTATATCGCCCATAAACCACCGACATTTACTGTCCTTGTATAAATATTCCCTTTCATCAAAAGTCCTTTAGTCACTATAGACATGATATTCATCATTAATTGTTGATGATGAGCTAGAGGCTGGTGAAGGTAGAGGTGGTGTCACTTCTCCATGATCAAATACCTGTTTCCAGTTTATAGGTTTCCATTTGGCAAGGATCTGAAATTTATGTTGTATGTTCTAGTCTTGGTGATTATTGCCATATATTAATTGTGGGGAAAATAAGGATTCCATTTTAGTCTTATCTTAACAATAATACTTATGACGATCTCCCTTCTAAGTGAATATTCAGGATTTGGTTTACCTGGTATGGTCCAGCATAAGTGAAGAAATACAATATTTATTGTGTTATTGGTGTAGAACAACTAACAAACCATGTGAAAAAGAGTCTTCTGATCAATTCTAACAATGATAGATATTGGTGTTCTTTTTTTATTCTTAGAATTGAGAATTCTCCATAATTTTCACTGGCTATAACTAGTTTAGAAATACACCCTAAATGTGATAGTGTGTTTGCTTCATAGAGTGCTTGATCCAGATATTTCTTGTTAGTACCTTTTAGGAGCATGATTCTTTGGACACTCTAATTTATTGTCTGAAAATAGACATCAGATTCCTTATTAATCAAGAATCCTAGATTAGAAGAAGGATTAGTTGGATTCTGCATGAATACTCTAAGTACTTTCCTGCTGAGATAATCAGTGACAACATTTTCTTTCCCTGGGATATGTTGAGATTCATAGTTGAATTGATTTAAATATTTTTTCCATCTAACATATTTCCCTTGACCATCCTCTCTACCATGGTCCTTTTCTTTGAATGTTAGGAATCTGGTGCAATTAGTTTTGGTATTGCAATGAATGGATATATTAATCAAGAATAAATCTTTGTGGTGTGTTCATTGTACATTTTTGTATGGTATTTTGTATGCTTCTTGTACAGATAAACATGACTTTAACAACATCAAACATGGATTCCTTAGTGAGAAATGCATCTAATATTGCAAGTGGAATTGTTGTACAAAGGTGTGTTACAAAATCATCTTTTCCACACAAATTGGAGTCCACGTGATATCGTTAGATGAGAAATGCAAGACACCTTCACCACCATCTTGGACTTCCAAATCCATCAACAACTACCATTTTCGTTGCCTCCCCATCCTAAAAAACTACATGTAGAAAACTCATGGTGTATGGAATATAGTACTGGTACACAAGGGATATATCAATATTTAATAAATAAATATAATCTCAAGTATGTCTTTGTTTTGAAACAATTAACTACACCTCTGCAATTTGGAAAACATGGTATGTTCATTATAATCAATGTTTGTATAGAATCTTCAATATGCACATGCAGCAACAAATTTGATACAGATTTTGTCAAATCATGGCACTCCTTTCAATAAATGGGAAATGAAGATGTATTAGACATCAAATGATCAAATAAGTTTACTTCCAAGTCTTCAAAAAAATGATGAGTTATTCACCATGAAAGTATATGACTAGATGAAAATATATAGTGGATACAAGGGTATGACAATACACAAACTACAGTAAATACAAGGGAATGACAGTATGCAAAGACATTCATAGTTGACAAGGACAAAAAAGGGACATGTTACTCTCTTTTTTCCTTTTGTGGTGTATGTTAATAAATTGTTGTTGCTCTTTGAGAATCAATAATAGTTGGCTTTGCTAATGACCTTCAAAAGTCCTTATTGTAAGTAGCAGACATTCGTTAAGAGCGGGCACTCATAATTCACATTCTCTATCTCAGAGATCAAAACCCTTATAGGTATTTGCTACGACTGACTATAATTATTATTTATAATCCCAACTAATTTGTTCATTCCAAACTTTATATTCATTGGTAGTGCAGGGGTTTGATTCTATATTATCTTATCTTCTATACTTAAGGAGATTCAAGCAGTTTATTTTGAAACATGTCTCTGAATGTACTCAATTTAATCTTATCTACACTGATAGGAATCTAATCTAATAATGTGAAATTCATGACTTCTTCTAAAAAAAATGTTCAATCTCTTCCTGAGTTTCTCCTTCTTGGTTTTTGGAAGCCAATATAATGTGCAATTCATGGCTTCTTATAAAAAAAATTCAATCTCTTAACATGTTATTCTTAGCTATTTGTAGGAAATGGTTATTACTTCTATGAGACAACATTAAGAATTGGAGATTTACTAGAATCATAATGTTTTATATTCCTCTTTGGTTGGTAAATGGAGGGTTATACTTGTGACCATATCATGGCTACTATAGTTATTCACTAGTGTGACTTGATCTCAGGGCCAATGATTTGCAAACCAACTGCCTAATATTGAAGGCACCACAACCTCGAGGCACAATTGGTATAATACTATTATTATGTGATTTGGGGAAAAATTTTTTTATAGGATTAGCTTGATTTGACATGTTTGCAAGGATTTGACTCATGGTTAATGTGCAATGTATGGGTTTCTATTCAAATGCGATTAATATGTCTTTTCTATTCTTTAAATGCATTTTTAGTGGGCAACTATTGTTGTAGGTGGTTTTGCATGTTCAAGTTTACTTCTGAGCTTTGTCATGAGGATAAACCTTGACATGACAAAATCAACACAATTTATCAAATAATGGACTAAAAATTGTGGGCTTGCGAGAAGGGGTATTTATATAGAAAATTAGTGTCTCATTGGGTGGTGCCCCAAACTACCTTTACTTTTGTCCTATCAACTGGTTTAGGTCAAGTATAGAATGTACATGTGATGGATACACAAGAGGGTGAGAAAATGTCAAGCACTAAGATAAGAGCATTCTTGATTCATATGACAGTTCAACATAGAAACGTATTAACTTTACTTGGATATGATTCACTCTATTATGTCATAGAAATGTATGTATTTGACTATTCAACATTGAAATGTATTAACTTTACTTGGATATGATTCACTCTATTATGTCATTTTATTTTCTACTGCTATTGTCATCACATTCATGCTACTTTAGCAATGCAAAATTCATTTCCACATTAAAATCTATTAAAGCCTATAAAATTTTAAACCCACCAAACAAATTTGCTATGGTGTCGATTTCATACACACCTGCTACCGATGTTTCTACCTTTCATTTTCCCTTTAGCCCTTCCATTTTCTCTTGTCACGACATTCTATACACAACACGTCATGTTATGCACTCCCTTCAACCCACTTTGTTGGCAAACATGACATGTTCTTCGCTCCACCACTATTTCAACCATGTTGTGTTATACTATACTGACTTTTTCCTTTCCTATGCATTGTGTTGTCTTCACTACTGTTGTCTTAAGTTGTGTCTCTAGTATGCAGCTAAACTGGCTCCAAAACCATGATGTCGTATGATGCAAAGCTTTCATGTTATGCAAACAGAAAAAATGTAAAATAGGCTTAGAATGGCTGCAGAGCTCTGCAGAAGTGTTGTGACCGCTGTTGCCCCTTGTGTATAACACAAAGGTTATTTTTGGTGTACGACAATGTAGTCAAGGCATTTTTGGAGCTAGAATAGCCACAGCCTTGCCAACAAAGAAAACATCCCCAACACTATGAATTTCAAAAAAACCCAATAAACCCAATTAAATCTATCATACAACCCATATAGTAGCAAAATAAATGACTGGCAATGCTATTTGTTTGATACACACTTGCTTCTTATTTGTCTGCCTTTCATATAGAAGAGTTTTCCACCTTTCCTTTTCCCTTCAACCCTTCCACTTTCTCCTACCAAATCCTTCTATACACAACACGACGTTCTCTGCACTCCCTTCAACCCACTTTGTCACCAAACATGATGTGTTCCTCGCTCCACCACTGTGTCAACCATGTCATCTTCTACTCTGTTGTATCTTTCCTTTCTCGTGTGTCATGTTGTCTTTGCTGTTATTTTCTTAAGCTGCATCTGTACACCCTACCAACAAATTAAACATATCCAAACTATAAATTTTTAAAAAACCCAATAAAACCTATCATAGCACTCATGCACCAGAAAAAAAAATGACTCTGATCTTTATTGTCTTTGGTACGCACCTTCTTCTCCCTTCTTCTTTGTATGCCTTTGGTATAGAACCCACTTTCACAACTCTCGAATTGTACCCTTTGCTCTGTTGGTATTTTGGTATGGTTTTGTCATTGATGTCAACACCTACTGAATACATTCACTAGCAAGCAAGTAAACTGTGCAACAGTTACTGGTACATGGTTCACCGGCAGGATATATTGTTCACCGGTACCTGGAATGATATGGAAGACACTTGGTAATGTCGAAGACATCGTGTGGACACTTTGTTTTGAAGAATTAATCATTGGTATATTCATATTTGCATATTTGCTTTTACTGGCAAATAGGTCCAGGTTATCTAGGGTTACACCAACGGGTTTATCTTTTCTAGATCAGCATGGCACGCTATGGAAATAATTTATTAGTGTTGTAAATGCATCAAGCCGACATGTTTAATCGGTTATTGCATTGGATATTATATTAAAATGATTTTATTGTAATATCTTGTAGAGTCGACCTACTAAAATTGCTCTTAGGGTATGGTATAAATGTAAGATCTTATTTGTAAGATCAAGTGTGGAATGCGAAAAAGAATTAAGTGAAGGTATATGCGAGATCAAGCCGAGATATACACGAAGACATCATTTAAAGGTGAAGCTAGGTTTTTGTAAAAGCATATCAGCATTACACTAGTACTGAATCTAGCATATGAAGATGCTATTTTGTGCAGTACATTCTTATTGGATTTAACCATCCAATTGTAGTCAGTGTGACTCCCATTTTGTGATTGAGCACTGAGCTCTAGGTTGTTGGCCTTTCTGCATGTGCAGACCCCATTTATGTACACTTACTATCTGCAGTAGTATCATCTGATTGTGGGTAAGGTTTCCCACCGTGGTTTTTCCCCTTACAGGGTTTCCACGTACAAATATTGGTGTTATGTGTTGTGGATGACTTTATGTTTATGTTTCATGCATTAATCCTTATCGGTATAACAATTTATTGTTAACACTGTCTACTGACATACTTAACTGGTTTACCGGTATTAAGCATTAAGTTGGTTAATTAGTTTTGGGTTTGAATTTATTAGACAACTGATTCACCCCCCCCCCCCCTCTCAGTTGTCTTCGGGACCTAACAATTGGTATCGGAGCATAGTCCTCTTTTCCAGAAGTTTAACAACTTGAGGAGATCCAAAGTCTACTAATTATTTCAGGAAGGACAGTCCTAAACTTGATGGAACCAACTATGGGATATGGAAGATCAGAATGGAGACACATCTGAATTGCATTGGTAAAGACATCTGGGAAGTTACTAAGAATGGTTATACTGCTGTTGTAGCTGGTCAGACTGCTCCAACTACCTTAGCTAAAGATTAAGAAAATGACTGCAAAGCAAGAGAAGCACTTTTGAGTGCATTATCAGATCAACAAATCATGGGATTATCCGATAGGTCTACTGCTAAAGCTATTTGGGATCACTTAGAAACACTGAATGAAGGAGATTCCACAGTCAAGATTGCAAAACTTGAAAGCTTCCGAGTCGGGTATGAACATCTAAAAATGGAAGAAGATGAAAGGATTTCTACTTTTATGGAAAGAGTAAATGAAATTGCTTTGGGAATTAAATGTTGTGGGGGAACCTTGAGTGAGGATGAAATTGTTTCAAAAATATTAAGAGGTTTGCCACCGACATATAAAATGAAGGTTACTGCTATAAATGAGTTGAGAACAATGCCTAATACATCAGTAACTAGGGATACATTGATTGGAAAACTTCCAGCCTTTGAAATTGAGGAATTTGGTCTTGTTGCTACTATAAAAACTGATTTGGCCTTTAAAGAATCAACATCATCTGCTCCATCATTTGACAAATCAGACTGGAGAGCCTTTTATGCAAGAGAACTTGAAGAATCTAGAAAGGAGAATGAAGAGCTTGAAGAACTTGAAGCACTATTTGCAAGAAAAATGCCAAAAGGTCCAATTGGAAGTAAGTATGAAGGTAAAGCACCCTTTAAATGTTTTATTTGCAATAAGATTGGTCATATGGCTTCAAGATGCCCTGATAGACATGCTAGACTAAGAGAAGAAGCTAGAAGAACATACAAGCCTAATCCTGAATATCAAAGATACAGATTTAAAAAGAATAAAGATAAATCTTGTTACATTGTTGATGAAGGTGTGACTGATGATTCTGATGGGGATCCAACAGACAATGGATGGGTTTTTGTTGCTATAACAAAAGATCAATTGGCACCTACTGCTCCACCAGTAGAACAAGCCCTAGCAACTAAAGTTGAAACAAAGGATGAATGGATCATTGACTCAGGATGCTCACATCACATGACTAGAGACAAAGGTAAATTCTTGAACTTTCAAGAATACAATGGAGGTTTAGTAAGATTTGGAGATGACAAAGCCTGTTCAATCAAAGGTAAGGGTTCAATATCTCTTGATGGTAAGCATAACACTGACAATGTATACTATGTTGAAGGATTAAAGCATAATCTTTTAAGTGTTGGTCAATTAGTTGAGAAGGGATTTCAGTTACAATTTAAAAATGGAAAATGCAAAATCATGAATAGAACTGGTTTGGAAATTACAACCAGTAATCAGACTAGAGGCAATATCTTTCATTTGAATAACAGTGAAAAGGCATGCTTAATTGCACATATAGATGAAAGTTGGTTATGGCATAAGAGACTATGTCATGTAAATTTTGATTGCAAGGTAAAAATCAGTACTTCTAAGGCAGTTAGAGATCTACCTAAAATTGTGAAACCTCAGAATACAATTTGTAAGGAATGTCAATTTGGAAAACAAGTTAGAGCTAGTTTCAAAAGTATTCCAGAAAAATCCAATAATGCTCTTGATTTAATTCACACTGATTTATGTGGTCCAACTAGAACTAAAAGCTTGCAAGGTGATAGATATTTCATGCTAATTATTGATGATTACTCTAGAATGTGTTGGGTTACTTTTCTCAGAGAAAAATCAGAAGCACTTGGAAAGTTCAAACTATTCAAAGCAATGGTTGAAAATGAAACCGGTAAGAAAATCAAATGTTTAAGATCAGATCAAGGAGGAGAATTCACATCTAAGGACTTTAATACATTTTGTGAAGTGAATGGAATCAGAAGACAGTTATTAGCACCTCGGACACCACAACAGAATGGAGTTGTTGAAAGGAAAAACATAACTATCTTGGATGTAGCTAGAAGTATGTTATCAGAAGCAAATCTACCACATGTGTATTGGAGAGAGGCAGTTAGCACTGCTGTCTATACGTTCAACAAAGTTCACATCATAGGTGAAACCGGTAAGACCCCTCATGAACTATGGTTTGGTAACACTCCTACTCTTAAGTATTTCAAAAATTTTGGAAGTAAATGTTATATTAGAAGAGATGAGTATATTGGCAAATTTGATCCTAGAAGTGATGAAGGAATATTTCTTGGTTATTCATCTAAGAGCAAGGCATATAGATGTTTTAATAAGAGATTGCAGAAAATTGTTGAAAGTACAAATGTAAAGATTGATGAACAATTCAGAGGAACTTCAAGGTATATAGACTCTAAACCGGCAATAGAAATTGTGAAAAATGAACCTATACTGAATCCACCGGTACATAATGAAGATCCAGTTACTCCAGTATCATCAGAAGATTCCACAATAATTGAAGAACAACAGAAAACTAAGACACTTTAGTATGTAAGATTGAATCATTCTGAAGATCAAATAATTGGAAACAAATTCAAAGGAGTTATGACAAGAGGAAGATTGGAAAATGAAGAGGTATGTCTTATTTCTCAAATTGAACCATCATCTATCAATGAGGCATGTGAAGATAAATTTTGGATTAAAGCTATGGAAGAAGAATTAGGACAAATTGAGAAAAATAATACTTGGACATTAGTTCCCCGGCCTAAAGATAAAAATGTAATTGGAACCAAATGGGTATTTAGAAACAAACTTAATGAAGATGGTAAGGTTGTCAGAAATAAAGCAAGACTAGTGTGTAAGGGATATTCTCAGAAAGAAGGAGTTGATTACAATGAAACCTTTGCACCGGTAGCCAGAATTGAGGCAGTTAGATTATTTTTGGCTTTTGCAGCTCATAAGGATTACAAAGTTTATCAAATGGATATTAAATGTGCATTTTTGAATGGAGATCTTGAAGAAGAAGTATATATTGAACAACCTGATGGATTTTCTTTGACATATGACAATGATATGGTTTGCAGATTAAGAAAAGCTCTATATGGATTGAAACAAGCCCCAAGAGCTTGGTATGCAAGGCTGGATAAGTATCTTTTAAAGATTGGTTTTACTAAAGGAAATGCAGATAGCAATTTATACTACAAAATAACTAATGATGACATCTTGATTATTGAAGTTTGTTGATGATATAATCTTTGGAGGAGAAGATGAATTATGTAAGGAATTTTCTCTTGAAATGCAGCAAGAATTTGAAATGTCTATGATTGGAGAAATAAAATTCTTTTTAGGTTTGTAGATTTCTCAGACTGATAAAGGTATATTTTTGAGTCAATCCAAGTTCTTGAAAGAATTACTAAAGAAATTTGGTATGGAGAACTCTAAACCGGTAAGCACACCTATGACTACAAATGACAAATTATCTCAAAGGGATGAATCTACATCTGTTAATCCAACTAGATACAAATCTATGATAGGAGGTTTACTGTATTTGACACGAACCAGGCCTGATATTATGAATGCAATATGTGTTGTTTCTAGATTTCAAAGTAATCCTAGGGAAAATCATGAATCAGCAGTAAAAAGGATTTTCCGGTACTTACAAGGCACAGCAAATCTTGGATTATGGTATCCTAGAGATGAAAATTTTGACCTATGTGCATACACAGATGCAAATTGGGCAGGAGATGTGGATGATAGAAAGAGCACCACTGGAGGAGCATTCTTTCTTGGAAAGAGATTAGTTTCTTGGTTGAGTAAGAAACAAAGTTGTACATCTTTATCAATAGCAGAATCAGAATATGTTGCAACAGCAACTAACTGTACACAGGTATTATGGCTTAAGCAAATGTTGAAAGACATAAAGGTAAAATGCAAGGAACCCATTACTATATACTATGATAACACTGCTGCAATTGATATATCTAAGAATCCGATATTACATTCTAAAACTAAACATGTTTCTATCAAACTAAATTTTCTAAGGAAAAAGGTTGAAGAAAAGGAGATAAAATTGGTTTATGTGAATACTAAAGAACAGCTTGTAGATATTTTCACAAAACCTTTGCCTAAGGAGACTTTTGAATATCTCAGAGATCAGCTTGGAGTCATACCACCACCGGTAGAGACTTAGACAGTTGATGATTGTCATCAACCAGCAGAATTAAAAAGACAAATCTTTATTCCAGTATTTGATGAGGAAGCTACTTCTTAGGGGGAGTAGTTGGTATTTTGTATGAACTTGACTTTGGCATTTGATGTCAAAGGGGGAGAGATATCTATGGAAAAACACATTATCTTTTGAGGAAAGATTGGTATTGAAAATAAATCTTTGGATAAACACATGTTACTCCCAGGGGGAGAAATGGAGATTGTTGTTTTTGGTATTTGGCATTTCTATTTTGGCACTTTGATGGTTTTTCCATCTTGTGTTGCCATCAATGCCAAAGGGGGAGATTGTTGGTATTTTGGTATGGTTTTGTCATTGATGTCAACACCTACTAAATACATTCACCAGCAAGCAAGTAAACTGTGCAACAGTTACTGGTAAATGGTTCACCGGCAGGATATATTGTTCACCGGTACCTGGAATGATATGGAAGACACTTGGTAATGTCGAAGACATCGTGTGGACACTTTGTTTTGAAGAATTAATCATTGGTATATTCATATTTGCATATTTGCTTTTACTGGAAAATAGGTCCAGGTTATCTAGGGTTACATCGGCAGGTTTATCTTTTCCAGATCAGCATGACACGCTATGGAAATAATTTATTAGTGTTGTAAATGCATCAAGCCGACATGTTTAATTGGTTAAATCATCGGATATTATATTAAAATGATTTTATTGTAATATCTTGTAGAGCCGACCTACTAAAATTGGTCTTAGGGTATGGTATAAATGTAAGATCTTATTTGTAAGATCAAGTGTGGAATGCGAAAAAGAATTAAGTGAAGGTATATGCGAGATCAAGCAGGGATATACATGAAGACATCATTTGAAGGTGAAGCTAGGTTTTTGTAAAAGCATATCAGCATTACACTGGTACTGAATCCAGCATATGAAGATGCTATTTTGTGCAGTACATTCTTATTGGATTTAACCATCCAACTGTAGTCAGTGTGACTCCCATTTTGTGATTGAGCAGTGAGCTATAGGCTGTTGGCCTTTCTGCATGTGCAGACCCCATTTATGTACACTTACTATCTGCAGTAGTATCATCTAATTGTGGGTAAGGTTTCCCACCGTGGTTTTTCCCCTTACAGGGTTTCCATGTACAAATATTGGTGTTATGTGTTGTGGATGACTTTATGTTTATGTTTCATGCATTAATCCTTACCGGTATAACAATTTACTGTTAACATTGTCTACCGGCATACTTAACTAGTTTACCGGTAATAAGCATTAAGTTGGTTAATTAGTTTTTGGTTTGAATTTATTAGACAACTGATTCACCCCCCCCCACCCCTCAGTTGTCTCTGGGACCTTACATGCTCCCTTGCCTACACTTTTCTCTTGTATTGACCACATGATGTGTAGTTTACTCCACCTCGTTTGTTATGCACTCTTCTAGAAACCATGTTGACTTTCACACTCTTCCCACCCAAGGAGCCATCAGTTGTTGTCACATCATTATGCACTCTCCCACCTAGGTCACCCGTGGTTACCGTTACAAGTGTTTTCATGGGCATTGTCACATGTTCACAATAACTTTCCAAGTGGCTACATCAACCGTTAGCCTCAAGTGGTCTCCACTTTTCTAGTCGACATCTAGAAACTTACATATTATAGTGTTGATGTCCATGGGGATGGCCATGCGATGCCATCCAATGGCTTTATGTATGCATTTTCTATATGGGAGTGCCATTTTTTTGGCTAGATAGTCGGCTCCCTCTTATACTCTCCCTTTTGGACACTCTATGCCTCTGTCTACACATCTACCTCTCCTACTATCCCTCCTACATTACACCTATTTGTATCTAGCTCTCCTCGTCTCTCTCTCTCTCTCTCTCTCTCTCTCTCTCTCTCTCTCTCTCTCTCTCTCTCAATTTCCCTCCCTTTCCTTCCACCTCTATCTCATTTAGGCTCTTTGTCGCCCTCTCTCCTTATTTCCATCCCTCCATTCCCCCCTCTCTCTCTCCCTCCCCCTCTCCCTTTCTCCCTCATTCCCTCATTCTCTCCCTCATTTTCCTCCCCCATCCCCTCTCTCTCTTAGGCTCTCTCTCTAGTCTCTCTCACCCCCTCTCTTCCTCTCTCCCTCCCTCCTTGTCCCCTCTCTCATATTTAGGCTCTCTCTCTCTCTCTCTCTCTCTCTCTCTCTCTCTCTCTCTCTCTCTCTCTCTCTCTCTCTCTCTCTCTCTCTCTCTCTCTCTCTCTCTCTCTCTCTCTCTCTCTCTCTCTCTCTCTCTCTCTCTCTCTCTCTCTCTCTCTCTCTCTCTCTCTCTCACACACACACACACACACACACATTGTATATTATAATATATATTGTATATGAAAAAATATATTAGGACCTAACTGATATTTGTTCATAACAAATATTAGTTATGATTAGATATTTGATACATTTTCCGCTTAAAAAGTGCAGGCAAAGGGAAATATTTCCCTTGATGGTCTTTTTTGTGAAATGGTAACACATATCTATTCCTAAGCCATATAAAAAAGGATAGTGGGCTACTTTAAACATTCCAATAATCCCACATTCCTTTTGCAGACAAGAATCATGGGTTTTTTGTCTGATACAAACAAAATTCTACTTTTGATGCACTCTTTCACGCAATTTTCACTTTATTAATCATTTTTTTGTGGGTATAAAGGGGATAAATAGACATCATAAACAAAAAGGCAAGAGAAAACTCACAATAGAGAAATTTGAATCATATAGAGATAGAGATAGAGAAATTCATAGGAAGAGAAGACAATGTATGTTGAATATTGGTCAGGGTGAGGCCTCTTCCACCCATAAATGTTATTTCAAGTGAAGATGAAATATTTGAATTTGAAAATATTGAACATGACATTGAAACTGAAAATGAAAATGTTGAAGTTGATATTGAAAATGTTGAACATCAAGTTAAATATGAAAATGTTGACATTGAAAATGAAAATGTTGCAAATGACATTAAAAATGAAAATGTTGATAACATTGAAAATATTGAAAATTATAAAACAATTGAATATTATGTATTGCCAAATTACATGAGAAATGAATACCTTTGTGTGGAAGAAAGACAATTTCCAAATACAAGACCTTCAAGAACCTCAAAATGGTTACTTGAAGTTGATGAGAACATTATGGAAATTTTGGAAGGAATTAGGTCAACAAGAACTATTCGGTTGTGGGCTACACAACTTCTCAATGAGTTTTTTAGCATTAAGACATTGACTGAGGAATGCCAAGTTTTTGCTCAATTGCTAAAGATACATAAAATGATACCTTTGCTATCCAAATTGAAGATTCGTGTGAATAAAAAGATAGAGAAAAATTATATTATTGTCAAAAATCTATTTAATTCTCTCAATTACATTGGAAAGAATATCAAGGAAAAAGATAAGAGAGTTGCTCACAGAGTGATCACAACCTCATTGGTAAGCCATTGTTTGAGAAAGCTCATTTTATGAGACAAACATGTATTGATTTCAACATAAGTTATAGAACATTGGATAAAGCACTTGCAAGAAGAGAAAGACTAGATGATCCTCTTCGAAAAGATACATGGGATTTTTGTGGGAGGCTTCCACATGTTCATAAGAAGCTAATCGATACCATAAAGTCTAGGAAATTGAACAATTTATATACTCTAACTCTAGAGTATCTCCCAATGTAAAGGATGTTCTAAACTTAAGTATTGGAAATCAAGACCGCACATTGCATCTCAAACCTTTCATGGAATTAAGCCAAATATTATTGTACAATTTTTTTTGTGAAACACATCCAAATTCACAAATATCACAAAAGAAATTTGAATCTTGTAAGCTATTTTATTGTGCACCTCTTAAAATTCATAATACTTGTTGGAAATACCATGTTGAATTTTTAATGTATCAAGAACTATTATGTTATATTCATTCTACATTACATACTAATGAAATGTTGCAGGAATGTGGTGCAATGCAATTTCTAAAGTCATTCATGGACTTATTAGATCTATTTTTATGTGTTAGAGATGATGGATGCTCTTTCTATAGAAATAATTATTTAAGTGAGAAGTGTTCACAATGTGGTGGCCTATCAAAGTTTGTTTCATGTTTTCATGTGGGAAACGAACACAAATTTGGAAAGAAAATTGTTGAGAAAAAGAGATAGAATATTGTAAAATATAGTTTGAAGAGTGGAGGTGAAGGTTCTAGATGCAAGTTGGCTTCTAGAGAAGTCAATGTTGCTAATTTTATTTCAGATTTTAAGGAAGATGTTTTCTACAAGTATGCAAGGCATAGCCACGGGTCTCATTGGTTGGTTCAACAATTCAAGATGTGTAAGGACTCTTTCCTGATTGAGATTGTTATATCAGTGGTTGATTTTGCAAAAAAACTAATATTACAATGACAAAATGAGCTACAATCTCAGTATTATAATTCCATTCAAATTGCTATTTTTGTCCACATCACATATAGGCATGCCCCTAATAGTACAAAGATGAGAGAAAGATAATCAGGAAGTACCTTATTTATATGAGTGATTATAGATCTTACTTTTCAGAGTATGTGAGGAAAAAGATATTGCAATGGTTGGACATCTCATTTGGTTATATAACTACACTGGTCAATTCAAGAATTATCATATGTTTTATTAATTGATTAGAATGCACGTAGAGAGGGGTGTACCTCATATTTGGAGTTTTTTTTAAGTTAGGCATTGGAAGGGGGAGCATGATGGAGTAGGTGCTTGTGTGAAGAGAGCTTTGGTTAAAGAGAAATTGAGGATTTCAAGTGCTACATTCAAATTCTACTATTGATTGGTTTAGTTGAACATTGTCACGAGGAGGGAAACTTGATTTAGAAGTGCACGGGTTCTTTTGGTTGGTTGACAAGGGATTAACAGGAGATAGGTTATATTGTTAGATAATCAAAGAATCTTCAAATATGCATTCATTTCAAAGCTCAGATGCAAGTACATGGACCATTTGGAAACAAGAGTTATCTTGGGATTAGAGTAAGTCAAGTGAATGGGTAGATACTTAGATTCCACAATATCTAATTCTTTTATCTCAAGACATATCCTCTTTACATGATGACATAGAAATTTTACTTTTCTATGATCGTCTTTCAGATCTTCTATAGCCAAGAAATGTTTTGGCAGTTGTTGCACCACTAGGAAATGAAGAGATATAATACTACTTGTTAGCACGATATGTACAAGTAAAGAAAAATCTAACGCAATAGATGACAGATGATGATGGGTTCACGTATCCTATAAGTTCAGTTGTTGTTGCTATAACTTGGTTGTGAACATATATGAGTAGAAAGAATGACATAGTTGCATTTGAAGACAATGAGATGGCATAGTTGCATTTGAAGACAATGAGAAACACAAAACTATTCTCATATATTCGCACCTTGTTATGGAAACAAATGTTAAGTTATTGAAGAATCATGCCAAACCAAGGACAAAAGAACTATGGACAGTTAGCAGTGTCAACCATGAAGCAATTTTGGATACTCTTAAGCTAAAAGATGACCCTTCAAGCACACTTAACTAGCATATCTAGATCATACCAATTGGGGCAAGTATGATAATTTCTAAGTCTTGTTCATGTTCATGTTTAATTTTAACCATTGTTGAGTGAAATGTATGTTGTTTATGTTTTTATTGCCATTTCTTAACAAATGTAGGTCTTTTTGATGGACAATACTATTGCGTCAACATTTTGCTTCAACATTGTGGATACATTTGATGTAATTCATAAGGAGGTATCTTCATGGTATATAATTCCTACCTCTTGAATTTATATCATGTATTTCATTTCAAATAATGATCATACAACTTTTTTGTTCATGTTGTTTACATTTCTTAACAGTTCTTTAAAAAAGTTGGTCTTGTTTATGGACAATACTATGGCGTCAACATTTTGCTTCAACATTGTGGGTACATTTGATGTAATTCATAAGGAGGTATCGTCCTGGTATATAATCTTACCCCTTGATTTATTATCATTCATTTCATTTCAAATAATGATCATAAAACTTTTTTGTTCACGTTGTTTACATTTCTTAACAATTCTTAAAAAATATAGGTCTTTTTGATGGACAATACTATTGCATCAACTTTTTCTTCAACACTACGGGTATAAGCTTGGAGTAGGACATGAGCTTATGATGGCTATCTGATGCAGAGACAAACAAAAAACATAATGACACAATAATTCCTCATTGTTTTGATGCAAATTCTCACTAGGGAGATCTTTATCCCAACTTGCCTACTCAAAGAGGTGACAACTCTTCACAAATTCTCAAGAGCCCTCACAAGGATATTAGGTTCTCATAAGGCTTCAATACCCCAAAAGTGAACTCATGCCTCAAAATCCTTGTCCAACCATTGGAACGCATTATACTAGACTCAAATAACTTTCTCAAGGCCAATTTGAGACTTCAACATCTAGACCACACCAAACCCTTAAAACCCCATTCACACAACTCCTAATTGTCAATAGGGCACAAATCACAATGTCAATTAGATATCCACCAACCAAAGGTATTTTAAGAAACCCCTATAGAGGCTCCTCAACATGGAAAAACCATTATCCTTCACCTCCCCATCCACTGCACAGGCCAAAAAGAGAACCTACTGTTGTAACATTGGTTCAATGTGGTAGTCACAAACTTTGTTAAGGACGGTCATATTGTTTTGTTGTATTGGATTGAAAAATGGTTACAAACTCTTGTAAAATGTACATAGAAACCCCACACACCCCTCTCTGCCTTCTCCCAACCTCTTCAAGGCCTTTCCTTGCATTCACACCTCCAACACACCAACAACTCACTTCTTTAATAGACTGACACCAAAAATAAGTCTTTTCAACACTTTTTGTGCATTCCATCTTGAACATGAGACCCTTAAAAGAAAGAATAACAAATAAATACATTTACAAGGTTCATTCCACCCATTGTTATGAATTTTTCAATGTGGATATGACCCCAATCCCATTTTATACTGTCGCGGGTTACCCTAGTCTAGGGTATTGACAATTATTACAAAAAATGAATGAATATGAATGAAATCAAAATAAAAATAGAGGGGATTCATGCCCCTTTCACATCCAATTATATTCCAAAAATAAGGGGAAAGATTTAACAATGAAAAATATAATATAGCAGACTGTAAGGTATGGGAAATCAGAAAATTTGCAGAGAACTCAAAATTTCTTTATTGATTTTCTTTTCCATACATACATACCCTCTCTAAACCTCAACTTGGTCGAGGGTAGGGTATTTTAAAGGATTTTAAAACCTCCCCCAATGGATATAATTTCCTTTTAAACTTATACTTAACAAAAATGCAACAATGACTAATGTTGCTCTACAAGTTGCATTGACAACTTTTGTCAATAATGACAATTTAATAAAAAAACTAATCAAGGACCCAAACTAAGTCCCTTATGACTTCACATTATTTTAAATAAGTAAAAAAAGGTCCAAAGAGACCTTCAAACATGATTGGACACCTCACCTATCATCTTTATACATATTTGCATTACAATGACAATTTTGACAATTTTGTTGTCAACATGCTCCTATAGAACTCAAAACACTACTAAATGGTCTCAAGGACCCTTATTAAATAAATAATGTTCTTTCATGACCTTATTACCATCTAGATATTATGTGAAAATTTAAATAACTCATAATGGCCAAAAGAAGCATATGACCAGCTAGGTGCTCATGCACCATACAACCCCCCTAAACAAAAACTCATGTCCAATGAGTACCACCATGCTCCAGGCTTCCATTAGACTCCTTGTACACCTAAAAAAAAAGGATACAGATCTGCATACAAACACATATCAAATTTAATGGGATGAAATTCCATTGCCATCTTTGTTTCACATTCCAATCTGCCCTGCGGTATGTGCAATTGCTCCTTCTTCATGCCATCTTCAGTCCTCCCACCTTGGATTAGACCCTTTGTACTTGAAAACTCAATTTTTTTACTGATTTTATCTTCCAAAAATGGACACATCACTTTCCCAACTAGTACACCATCAATCAACCTTGTTGTCTTAGTGTGTCCAAGCCTTGAGATGGCTTCAACTTCTTCACACCTTATGGGTTCTCTCTTTCCAAAAATGACAATCTTACTTTTACCTTTTCCATTTTCATTCTCCTACAAAGAAGTGAGTCTAAATGCCTTTCAATCCTTCTTGATAAGGTAGGTGTTCTTTCTACCATCATACATTGACTGTCTATCAAATTGTCATGGTCTCCCCTGTTAGTTAGATGAGAGAGGGGGTGAATCAGATAAACTCACAATTCAATGATCTATCTAGATTCAACCTCGGTAGAACTTACTTGATATACAACTATGACTGTAAATCATTCAAACTCATAAATTGATAAACTTGAAACAACAAAACACATATAACACCAGATTTAACGTGGAAACCCAAATAGGGAAAAACCACTGTGGGATTTCGGACCCACTAAGAAAATATACTCTTCTAGAGTATGCTCGGTTAAAAGCCAATCCTATTAAAGATTACATAAGCACATTTGCTAGATGTGACCCAGTTAACGGATTTCCCTCAGATCTATCAGAATCTTGCACTTTGTTAGAAGTGACCTTGTCAAAGGATTTCAAACACTCATTCAGAATGTTACCTTGCTAGAGGATTTACAAATAAGACTGTTAGGTCCACTCGGCTAAGAGATTTCCTATCACTTACAAAAATAAATAACACTAATAAAATATATCTGCAACTTCACATCTGAAATGTTAAAGTAGACTCTATGTGCTCAAAATAATCTTGTCAAAAGACTTATCTTCCTCTTTGTTGGGCTTCTCAATCTGTTCTTCAATCAGATCTTCAATCTTCTGTACTCGGTAATCACCTCTGTAGTATCAATGCTCTTCTATTTTCCCGTATCCATTGTTCATCAACTATTCCTTGTTTATAAGCAATTCCTAACCGCTTAATCTCCTTAATCACATTTCCCATGATTAATCTTAGCCATCAGATCTTCAAAGTTTACTAGGTTCATTGAATCCTTCGAACTGAAAAATGTTTTATCTTGCCTTGAAACTTGTATATCTTCCTTGGTACTTATGCTCGGTTATGACCGTTCAATCTGTGTTGTAGATCCAACTCTTGAATTTTCATTGTTGTTGATCCTTAACAAACTTCTTGCATGACATTCCAATCTTCTATAAATCTCCAACTCATTGGCATCCTTCATTTAATAGTGTATTTATTCATCCAATGCATTCTATTACTGCTCGGTTGATACTCGGTAAATACAGAACTTTACTCGGTAGACATTCTTTCTTCTTTAACCGACATCGATAACCTTGGTGTTTACCGACTAGCTCCTTACTCAGTAAAATAGAACAGTATCAAACCTTTACTCATTCTATTACGTGAAATCTTTTCTCCTTCTTATTCAGTCTTCGAATACACATATATAGGAGATCAAAACAATCAAAATAACATAATCTCATCACCGTCTAACTCTGTAATAGTTGCCCATTGAATAACTTATTACTCCCCTTCGTTTTCACATTCTTTCTGTGTCACTTACCAACATCTTTATGCTCATCAAAACATACTCTTTAAGATATGGCAACATCATACTGAATCAGAAAATCAATTGCTTGACATCAATGACAAAATAATATTATTAAGACAGTAATCATCCTTTATCAATTATATCATCAATCTCCAACAACCTTCTCAATATCATCATACCAACAACTTAATGTAATGCCAACAATCTTCCCCTTTGGTATTGATGGCAGTACCAACTTGATTTATTCCAATTGATTCAGACTGTTGTAATTATTCTCTTGTTATCCTTGAGCTGTAAACTTCTCCTGTGATCTTCTCCCCCTTTGACAATAATGCCAAAAGTAAAACTAATTCATGATTACTTCCCCTTTGAAGTAATTTCCTTGCTGTTAAAACATATACAAATGTATCATCTCAATCTCGGTCAGGGCATCTTGTCTTCATTCACTGTTCCCTGCACAACTTTAGGCAACCTCCTAAAGTGTGTAAATCAACATCAACTCACAAATAGTATTCAGTAGAGTCATAGAATTGATGCTTTCACCAAACTCTGTCAGTGAGTACTAGATAGGGGTAGGACCCCTAACTTACTTCTGAGATACTCAAAAGTGTCCCTTGGCAGTGGCTTTGTGAAGATGTTTGCTAATTGTTCCTTTGTGCTAACATATTCCAGCACAACTTTCTTTTCTTGAACTTCTTCTCTTAGATAATGATACTTTATAGAGATATGGTTTGTCTTAGAGTGCATTACTGGATTCTTTGAAATGTTAATAGCACTCGTATTATCACAAAATATAGTTACTGGCTCAATAATTGTCTCATTCATACCTTCCAACAATTGTTTGATCCATGCTATATTGGTACAATTCAATGCTGCAGCGACATATTCAGCTTCAGTTGTTGACTGTGAAATGCATCCTTGTTTCTTGCTAAGCCAACTCACTAGTCTTTCTCCCAAAAAGAAAGCTCCACCGCTTGTGATTTTCCTATCATCAATATATCCTGCCCAATCAGAATCAGTATAGACTTTTAAGTCAAAATCATTCCTCTTTTTATATAATAAACCATAATCTTCAGTGTCTCTCAAGTATCTGAAAATTCTTTTGATTGTTGTCATATGGGTTTCTTTGGGATTTGCAGAAAATCTTGCAGCTATACCTACTGCATGTGCTATATCAGGCCTATTGTGAACTACATATTGCAACTTTCCAATCATAGATCGGTAAAGTGTCTCATCAACAGATGCAGATTCATCATTCTTTGATAGTTTACAATTAGTAGTCATAGGAGTACTTACAGGTTTAGAATCCTCCATTCCAAATTTCTTCAAGATTTCCTTTATATACTTGGATTGAGTAATGAAAATCCCATTTTTCATTTGTAGTATCTGTAAACCTATAAAATACTTTATTTCACCGATTAATGACATCTCAAATTCTTTGCACATTTCATTTCCACAAAAAATGATATCGTCAACAAATATGGCTGAAATCAGTATTCCATTATCCTCATCATTCTTCATATACATGTTGTTGTTTTCACTAGTCCTCATAAATCCAATCTTGATTAAGTAAGAGTGCAACCTTTCATACCATGCTCTAGGTGCTTGCTTTAGGCCATATAAAGCTTTGTTCAACTTACATACCTGATCTTTATTCTTCTCTTCAATAAATCCTTTAGGTGTTCAATATAGACTTCTTCTTCTAGTATACCATTCAAAAATGCAGATTTAACATCCATTTGATATACCTTGAAATTTTTGTAAGCAGCATATGCCAACAATGTTCTCACTCCTTCAAGTCTTGCCACAGGTGCAAAAGTCTCACCATAGTCTATTCCTTCTTCTTGAGCATAACCTTTGCAAACTAGCCTTGCTTTATTCCGAATGACCTCACCTTTTTCATTTAGCTTATTTATGAAAATCCACTTTGTATCGATTACATTTTTCTCTTTTGGTCTTGGGACCAGTGTCCATGTTTCATTTTTCTTGATTTGTTCAATCTCTTCTGTCATAGCATTCACCCAATCTTCATTGCTTGATGCCTCTTTTACTATCCTCGGTTCAAACTTGGATATCAGACATGTGTTCTGTCTCAGTTTGTTCCTTGTCATCATTGGAGTATCCTTATCTCCTATAATCTGACTTGATTCATGATTTATTTTGACATATTTTGCTAATATAGGCTCGGTAGGCTCTGTATGATCTTCTTCATCACTCGGTAACTAAGTATTTTCTTCATTGGCTTTCTTGATTAGACTTCTCAGTTGTACATATACAAACTCTTCATAATCTTCTAGTTCTTTGGAGTTTCCTTCATCATTCCTTTTTACAAATTCATCAATTTTCACATTTGCACTTTCCACTATTTTGTTAGATGATTTGATCAGGCATTTAAATGCTTTACTCCTAGAGGAATAACCAAGAAATGTTCCTTCCTCGCTTTTCAGATCAAATTTTCCATTTCTGTCATCTTTGTGAACATAACATCTACTTCCAAATATTTTAAAATAACTTACATTTGGTTTCTTGTCATACCAGATTTCATACGGTGTCTTCATAGTTCCTTTCTTCAGTTGTACTCGGTTCAGGGTGTAAACTGCAGTGCTTATTGCTTCTCTCCAAAATATTTGAGGTACTTTCTTTTCTATCATCAAGGTTTTGGCACAATCTACAATTGATCTATTTCTTCTTTCAGCTATCCCATTTTGTTGTGGTGTTCTCGGTATAGATACTTGTCTCTTTATACCATGATCATTGCAGAGTAAGTTAAATTCATCTGAAATGAACTCTCCTCCTCTATCAGATCTTAGACATTTCAACCGTCTTCCTATTTCATTTTCAACTCTTGCCTTACACCATTTGAACATTTGAAAGGCTTCCGATTTCTCTTTTAAAAACATAACTGACATCATCCTTGAGTAATCATCCACAAATAATATGAAGTATTTATCACCATAATAGCTTTGAACTTTCACATGACCACAAAGATCAGTGTGTACAAGATCTAAAATTCCTTTAGAAGTGTAAGACTTACTTGTAAAGCTTGATTTCGTCATCTTACCCATCTAGCATCCTCGACAGATTGCATTCTCGGGTTTTTCCAAGCTCGGTAGACCTCTTACTCGATGCTTCTTACTTATTTTGATCAGGTTATCAAAATTTACATGACAAAACCTTTTATGCCATAACCAGGTATCTTTTATTTTTGCATACAGACAATTTTTCTGAGTTGAGTCAAGATGAAATGTATTACCTCTTGTTTGAGTCCTGGTAGCAGCCAACTTTCCATGTTTGTCATGAACTTTGACAATTCCTTTCTTAAATTATATTTGGTATCCAGTATTGTTTAGTTGTGCTACACTCAACAAATTGTATTTCAGACCTTCAACCCAATATACATCATCACATTTAGCATTGTCAAGAAGTGTGATAGATACTTTACCTTTCACAGGACATGGTGCATCATTACCAAATCTTACATAGCCTCCATCATAGTCTTCTAATTTAACAAACTTGTGTTTATCACCTGTCATGTGATGTGAGCATCCACTATCTATGATCCAAGAATCATTATTATTTATGTGTAATATTAAGGCTTTTTCTTCATACCTTTCTTCATCTGATCCATCTTTGATAGCCACATATACAACTTCCTCTGTCTCAGTCCCATCAGATTTTTCATCATTGGATTCCTCATCAGCTACTAGGCATGTCTTTCTATCTCTCCTTCTAAAGTCTCGGTACCCTCTGTATTGGTTGTCTTTTTGTCTGTCATCTCGATATTCTCTTTTCACTAGATTCTTTGTCAGGACAGTTTGAAGCCATATGTCCAATTTTATCACAGTTAAAATATTTGAAAGGTAACTTTCCTTTATACTTACCTTTGCCTCTCGGTAACCTTCTGGCCAATAATGCTTCAAACTCTTCTTGCCTTCTGATTTCCTCATATAGTTTGTGTACTTCTTCCATGTTTTTGTGAAATCTCTCACTTGCTCCACTGTGATTTCCTTCAGCATACTTATACATTCTATCATTGTAATCATTAGATTCATCAAGATAAAAAGAATTGAATGCAGATTCAACTTTGTTTACTGAAGACCCACTGCTATCAAAATTACTCAACTCAAAAGCATGTAGCTTATCGATAGTAGCATCCAAAGAGACTAGCATGTTTGGTACAAACCTTAATTCATTAATTGTAGAGACTCAACAACTTACTTGTTACATCCTTTTCTTCGATAGTTCCTCCTGCTCCTTTGATTTGATTGATAGTTTCCTTTAACCTTGTGTTGTATTGGATTATGTTCTCACCTTCATTCATTCTCATGGATTCAAGTTGTCCTCTTAGACTGTCTACTTTTACTCTTTGAACATGTTCATCACCACCATACACATATATAAGCTTATTCCACATAGCATTGGCATCATTACAACCTTCTAGATCACTAAACTCTGAGTCAGTCAATGCTGATGTTATTTCAATCATTGCTTGAATATGTTCTTGCTTTGCCTTTATCTCTTCCATTTTCATCGTGTAGGTGCTAGGTGCAGTGTAATCATTCTCAAGATAATATGTTGCATATTCTCCAATTCCTGATAAGTGTAGCTTCATCCTTTTCTGCCATGTGGAGAAACTTGACTTGTTCAACTTTGGTGCATCCCTTTTATACATCTTCGGATCTTGCCTCAAGTTCCTTTAAACTTTTCTTTCGAAGTTCTAGCTCTGATACCAATTGTTAGTTTGATGGGGGGGGGGGGGTGAATCAGATAAACTCACAATTCAATTATCTATCCAGATTCAACCTCGGTAGAACTTACTTGATATGCAACTATGACTGTAAATCATTCAAACTCATAAACTGATAAACTTTAACACAACAAAACACATATAACACCATATTTAACGTGGAAACCCAAATAGGGAAAAACCACTGTGGGATTTCGGACCCACTAAGAAAATATACTCTTCTAGAGTATGCTTGGTTAAAAGCCAATCCTGTTAAAGATTACATAAACACATTTGCTAGATGGACCCAGTTAAGGGATTTCCCTCAGATCTATCAGAATATTGCACTCTATTAGAAGTGACCTTGTCAAAGGATTTCAAACACTCATTCAGAATGTTACCTTGCTAGAGGATTAACAAATAAGACTGTTAGGTCCACTCGGTTAAGAGATTTCCTGTCACTTACAAAAATAAATAACAGTAATAAAATATATCTACAACTTCACATCTGAAATGTTAAAGCCGACTCTATGTGCTCAAAATAATCTTGTCAAAAGACTTATCTTCCTCCTTGATGGGCTTCTCAATCTGTTCTTCAATCAGATCTTCAATCTTTTGTACTCGGTAATCACCTCTGCAGTATCATTGTTCTTCTATTTGTCTGCATCCATTGTTCATCAACTATTCCTTATTTATAAGCAATTCCTAACCGCTTAATCTCCTTAATCACATTTCCCATGATTAATCTTAGCCATCAGATCTTCAAACTTGACTAGGTTCATTGAATCCTTCGAACTGAAAAACGTTTTATCCTGCCTTGAAACTTGCATACCTTCCTTGGTACTTGTGCTCGATTATGACCATTCAATTTGTGCTGTAGATCCAACTCTTGAATTTTCATTGTCGTTGATCCTTAACAAACTTCATGCATGACATTCCAATCTTCTATAAATCTCCAGCTCATTGGCATCCTTCATTTAATAGTGTATTTATTCATCCAATGTATTCTGTTATTGCTCAGATGATACTCGGTAAATACAGAACTTTACTCAGTAGACATTCTTTCTTCTTTAACCGACATCGATAACCTTGGTGTTTACCGACTAGCTCCTTGCTCAGTAAAATAGAACAGTATCAAACCTTTACTCATTCTGTTACATGAAATATTTTCTCATTCTTATTCAGTCTTCGAATACACATATATAGGATATCAAAACAATCAAAATAACATAATCTCATCACTATCTAACTCGGTAATAGTTGCCCATTGAATAACTTATTACTCCCCTTCATTTTCACATTCTTTCTGTGTCACTTACCAACATCTTTATGCTTATCAAAACATACTCTTTAAGATATGGCAACATCATATTGAATCAAAAAATCAATTGTTTGACATCAATGACAAAATAATATTATTAAGACAGTAATCATCCTTTATCAATTATATCATAAATCTCCAACAACCTTCTCAATATCATCATACCAACAAACTTAATGTAGTGCCAACATCCCCAATAGCAAATGGCAATAATCCATTGGTAAAACATCACATAGGACCCTATCTTTGTACTCACCAATCTAAAACTCCACATATTCTTGTTCATATACTAGAAGAGTTTGATTATCATTTACCCAAGAAATTCTATATGGTTCTTCATTAGGTAGTTTATCTAGCTTCAACTTATCTACCATCTCCCTAGATTCCATGTTATCTTGTGAACCCGAATCAATGACAACTTTTGATACTTAAACTCTACATTTGCATGTCGTCCCGAATAAGCTCCTCCTTTGACTTGTGTTTTTCTCTTTAGGTGTTTGCAACAAAGTTCTTCTTACCATCAGAGCTTCTCCAACTTCTGAGAAAACATTAACAGGACCAGGAAAGGCTACACTTTCTTCTCCGTCTTCTTGTTCTATCTGAGATCTTCTTTCATTTCTTCTCTCACCACCAGTTGATGTAGATCCTTGCCTTTCAGGGCACTTCAATGCTAGGTTTCCAAACTATTAGAAATTGTAGCATCTATTGGAAAAGGTATTTGAGTTTATACCTCCTCCAAATCCGCCTCTTGAACTCCTTAATACACCTCTTGCATCAACACTTTGTTCCTTAACCTTGCTTGCTTCTTCTTGGTCCTCATATGGCTACTTATTTGTAGAAAAGGATCCCCTTCCTCTTGTATTGCTTTTTCTTCCTCTACTAGACTTATCTTGCCTTCTCTTTATCTTCTGCTCCACCCTAATAGCCAATTGAAAATATTCGTTCACAGTCCTTGGGTTAGAAACAACCAATTCATCTTGTATGTTAAATCTAAGACCACCAAGGTATCTAGCCACTTTCTCAACCTCACCTTCTTCTCTACCTGCCCTTGTGCTTAACTTATAAAAATCATCAGTATATGTCTTCACATCTAAATCCTTTTGCCATAAACTTTGTAATTTATTAAACAATTGAACTTCATAATCTTTAGGATGAAATTTACCTTTTAGTTTTGCAATCATCCTGCCCCAAGATGTTATCTTGGCCTTTCCCTTCTTTCTCCTCTCAACTTGTTCATAGTCCCACCATACAAGTGCATGTCCCTTTAGTTTGGTCTTTTCCACCTTAACCTTTTGATTAGGTACATATTCAGTTTCAAAATAGGTATCCATGGCTGCAATCTAATCTAGTAGTTCCTCCTCATTCAAATTCCCACCATACATAGGTAAATCAACCATTACCTTATATTCATCACCTTTAACTTCCTTGAGAAGTTTGATTGTCCTCTATTCTTCAGGATCTAACTTATCTTCATCTTGTGCCTCTTGTAACTCTTCTTCTTCCTCCTCATCACTCACATCTCCCATGTCAACATTTCTCCTCTGATTTGACTCCAAAGCTTCAAGCCTTGCCAACATAGCATTGTATGACTCCTACAACCTATAATTCTTCTCTCTCAACTCTTGCAACTCTATAATAGTACCAATATTCTTGGGAGGCATCTTGACCCCACAACCTTTAGCTTTTCTCAAGCAATATTTCACCAATCTCCCACAAAAGATCTACTTACTAACTTCTGATACCACTTTGATTCAAAGCCAACCAACAAAACACAACATGAAAAAATCATTCCTCATTGTTTTGATGCAAATTATCACTAGGGAGATCTTTCTCCCAACTCACCTAATCAAAGAGGTGACAACTCTTCACAAATTCTCAAGATCCCTCACAAGGCTATTAGGTGCTCATATGGCTTCAATAACCCAAAAGTGAACTCATGCATCACAATCCTTGTCCAACCATTGACACTCATTATACTAGTCTCAAATAAATTTCTCAAGGCCAATTTGAGACTCTCCAACATACAGACCACACCAAACCCTTAAAACCCCACTCACACAAGTCTATCTCCTATTAGGACTCCTAATTGTCAATAGGGTACAACTCACAATTTCAAGTAGATATCCACCAACCAAAGGTATTTCAGGAGACCCCTATAGTGGCTCCTCAACATGGACAAACCACTATCCTTCACCTTCCCATCCACCCCATAGGCCATAAGGAGAACCTACTGCTATAACATTGGTTCACTGTGGCAGTCACAAACTTTGTTAAGGATATATTGTTTTGTTGTATTGGCTTGATAAATGGTTACCAACTCTTGGAACATGTATATCAAAACCCCACACACCCCTCTCTACCTTCTCCCAACCTCTTCAAGGCTTGTCTTTACATTCACACCTCCAACACACCAACAACTCACTGCTTTAATAGACCGAGACATCATCTTTTCAACACTTTTTGCACGTTCCATCTTGAACATGAGACCCTGTAAAGAAAGAAGAACAAAGAAATACATTTGCAAGGGTCATTCCACCCATTGGCATGAATTTTTCAATGGGGTTATGGCCCCAATCCCATTTTATACTATTAGGGGTTACCCTAGTCTAGGGTATAATGAATGAATTTGAATAAAATCAAAAGAAAAATAGAGGGGATTTATGCCTCTTTCACATCCAGCCAGTTTCCAACAGTAAGGGGCAATATTTTGTTGGGAAAAACTAAGGGTTTAAATATGAGCAATTTCTACCTTATGTTGCGTTTTGAATATTCGTTGCTTCAGTTTCCTCCTAACTATGTCAATTCGGGATCCATAGACTTGTCAAGGATATTGTGGTTGTTTACCTAAGGGACAAAGATAATGAACTAAGAGGGGATGAATGTAGCTATAGTTTAAATTGAGACTCACACTCTCCAAAGCACACACTTTAATCTATGTCCAAGGATTAAATCAATTACTCACTCTAGTGGAATTGAAGTATCCTTGCTATTCTAAGAATTGAACTATAATGCACTTTTCAATCAAAACACATTCTCTCTTAAACACTTCCTTTTAAAGCAATCAAAACACATCCTTTTAAAGCAATCAAAACACACACTCTTAAATTCAAAGAAAATGAAATTACTTCTTTACTAGATCTAAATGTGAAACAGAAATCACGCCATTTCTAAGAGCTTTAATTTATAAAAGAAACCATAGTCACCAAATTTTAATCAAGGCAATGCAAGTGACAGGAAATTCAATCTGCGATAGGAGGTTGAAGTGCAAAAAGAGGTTCAATTCAATGGAAGACAGTGAAAAGGTGGGATGTGACTGGAAGATCAGTGTTGATGGAGTGTATCAAGGTATGGCAGATGACAGATGAAGCATATGGGAATAAGCTCAATCTCGAGTGTAATGGAACGGAATGGAACAAGACTTAATGTAGTAAGTACAACAATAGTTATGCGTACCCTATTTCTCAAGTCACAAATATATCTCACAAGGTATCTTTGAACAAATTATAAGTCATTTATCATTAAATGAATTATGCAAACAAAATTATAATCCTTTTTCACAATTGATATTTAAATCAAACTGTAGGCACTCGCTAGAATTTATACTGAATAAAAATGAACACGCAATGAACCATCCACAAAACAGAAATAAAACCACATGTAACAAGTAACACAACCACAACTATAAACAATCTCACCAGGGTGCCAAGAGGGGGCCCTTCTTCTGGTTCTCGTGGTGAGTAGAAAATGAAAAGGCTTTACTTTATCTTAACCAGTACGCTATATCAAATCATCCACGAATGAAAGATAAAAACGATATGCTAAAGTTTGTGTATATATCTATTATATGTCTTGAGATCACACACACACACACACATATATATATACATCTTAGTTCATCGTGTATTATCAAAATGAAACACAGGTTTGTTATGGCCGCTGGCCAACAAACATACCAAACATAATTTATGGTTTGTCCATAGGCCACAAACCATAGAAGTTCTAAATGACTCACTCAAAATAGGACATAGAAATAAAAACAATTATTAATCTTGCAACGATTAGTCCAATTGTGTGTCCACAGTTTTGTTCCCATGGCCAGTTCCTCCTTCACACAAAGTTCTTGTGGCAAAGCCAACTAGAATTTGTTACCTGTTACCTATTTTCATCACAACTCAAATAGGTAGAGCTGAATTGCATTCATTCATATTGAAAAGGTACACAAATGTTCTACTGAACATCACTGATCTAGATTTGATTATAGTTGTCATTTTCAGTTTTTGTGCAAATACATAAAACAAAATATTATTCTACATTTTTGCATAAATTATGTATTTGTATTCATAATGTAAAAATCAGAGTCCCACACAAGCTGTGGGATTAGCCTCATTTGATTCATGATACATGAAATAAGTAAAGAATACATTTGATAAATGTAGATGGTATAGCTAACTATAATGAAAAAAGACAGAAGGGAAGTGTTCCATCGTTGCCTGCGTGGTGATATTTAAAATTTTGTCTTCCTCTAGTTATGGTTGAATGTCTCAAAGAAGGTGGCTCCAAGTTCTCCTAGTCCTACAAAAAAATAAATGAAAGAAAAAAGGTTAGAGAAAAAATCCAAGCAATGATGAAGCAAATGCCATCTGCATTTCTACATCACAATTAGACATATGACATATGGTTATCAGAGGCATCCATTAAGTGCCATTCATCAAGATCAGAAAGGAAAAAGAAGGAGTTCAAATTCACTAAAGCTTTCAACTTCATCATGTTTTTGCTAATTTGTTTGTTCACTATGCAAGCATAGGAAAAGTCTTGGTTTTGATTTATGAATTATGCATGTGGGGTAAAATGGGCTCCCACAAGGGTTGAGCCTAGCATGCAAGTAATCTAAGACAAGGAGCTACAATAACATATCCCTCTTCAAAAATGTGACAGGAGTTGCAATGAAAAAAATGAATATCTTGTCCAAGAATGTGACAGGAGGAATAGAAATGTAGCAGTAAACAGTTGCAAATAGATATAATGCAATGAGTTTTAGTACGCATGTCACTGTCAAAATGTGATAGGAAAACACAAAAAATGCACAGCTACAAGAGAATATAAGTTACATTGATAGCAAGTACAAAACTGAGCATTCAATAGAAATGTGTGCAACATTGAAGAAGTGATGGCCCATGCCTAAATACCACTAATGTCGCCATCCAAGAAGCAATAATACAGAATATCATTGTCCAAAATGTGACAGAGAGTGGTAACAACAAGAACATATCATAGCAAATCATACCAAAGAAGGAGCAAAATTGTGTTTGTGTAGATTTTGTGTCTATGACATTAGAAGTTTTATTGAAACCTTTGAACAACAACATCCTTGAATCTCTCAAAGGTAGATTTGAAAAATGTGATAGACAGTTCATGAGAATGATCTTAGATCTAAAAAGATAGTAAATACAACTAAGGGACTGTGGAAGAAAGCTACAGACAACAACATTGAGGTTTAGAGCAACCATGAGGCCCAAGAGCATAGCAAATGTTCAGTAATGAGAAGTCCAGCTAAAGAGAAGCTTCTAAATAAAATATATGATATATATTTTTCAGTATTGACAGTCCAAGAAGTATACAAACTTTCAAAGGCATAATGGAAGCACTACAATGAATGGTGAATGTATATATTGCAGTCAAAAATACAGTCACGGTGTTTTAGTCATTTCTAAAAAAACCCAGATTGAAAATGTTATCAATTTTTCAAAGAATTTAGAAAGAAAAGAAACGGAAAAACCTAGAAAATCTCTAAAAAAACCCAGTTTACGGATTTCGGGATAATTTCACCAGTTTGAAAGGGTAAAAAGAGAGATTTCATAACCAAAGATTCATTCTTAAATAGAGGAAAGGGGCAGTGATCTTTGAAATTCAAAACAACGAACAAGAGAATGGATGGAGCATTCATAGATTGCAATAAATAGAAGAGCTTGTAATGGCGTATCCATACTCAGAGGCCTCAGACAATAAACAAGAGCTTCTTTACACAACCGACTATTCTTGAAACAAAGGAGAGGTAGAGATTAAAATATCAAACACAGCTACAGTCCAAGATCATGCATAGGAGGTGCGCATGTAAAGATTTATTTTATTGAAACCCTATGCATGCACAGATTTTTAAAACGAAGGAATTTTTTGCAATAAACCTTTTTGCAAACAATAAAATTAATAAATAGAGAAGCATACCGTCCAGTGCAGATTCAAAACCTCAGATCAAGCCCTACTTCGAGCTCTCAAGCAAGCATGGCGGCCAAGTTTCCCGTGAAGTTTCTCAAACAACAAGTGTTCAAATGAATATTTTTAGGATTTGAAAACCCTTTTTCTTCACTTAAGTTTTCCTTTAGAGAATAAGTTTTTTCATATATGATGACTCAGCCGTAAGATGGCTTTAAAACCCTTAAGTCTTTTAAAACTTAATTTCTGTAAAAGATGTTTTCCCCTTATCTTTTATAATAATTAATTGATATATTAATATTGGCTAATAAAAATAAAAAATCATGAGCCAATATTAACATAGTAATTAATTATTATTATTCATTATTCTTACACACATATATAGAATTTTTTTTTTTTTTAATATCCTTATATATATATATGTTGAAGGTAATTAATATTTAGCATCTTAATAGGCACTTTGAGTTCGATCTTTAGCATGTAGACACAATATAAAAAATTGTAAAGTAAATATCTAAGCTGGATAAATTATGAATCCACTTAGTGTTTATTATGATGTGTCTTAGATATTTACTTTAGAAATCTTTCTAATATGCATACATGCTAAAAGATCAAAATCGTCATGAGGATAAGTCATCAGGCAGTTTGGGGTCGGATTTAAGTTTGAGTGTAGGTTTGCATGAGTTTTTATCATGATTTTGAGGTGATAAGGCTTGATTTTGAGTGCCACATGGGTCAACCTTTAGTTGACCAAGAGTTTGAGCTGAGTTACCCACTTTTTTGCATGTTTTGAAGCCTATTTTGGTAGCTTTTCATTTCTGCTCGAGGATCAGTTTTCACAAAAGATATTTCAGTGGGGGTTCATCTTCAGTCATTCTAGAGTCATCTTTCCTCTACCTTTTGGAGGGTTTTTTGTATAAAGTGAATTTTTTTAATCTTTATTCACCAGTTCTTGATCATTCTCTTGTTGGTTTTAGCATAGAATACATTCTTGTAGCTCCTGTGCAATTTTATGACAGAATACTAAATAAAATTATCACCTTATGCCTTATATCTTTGGAGTTCATTTTCTTATTCATGTTTGAGAGCTAGGAAATTGTGCTATTGTCTAGATAACCTTTAAATTTTTTGTCTCATTTGTGAGTCACAGGTTGTGCATTGTGATAAATTGGTCCATTTGGTTGATTGTGAAAGTTTTCTTTCCTTTCAATTTCTTGAAGTTTGAATCCTTTGCATGAAATATTTGTGTTGTGAACCAAAAGTCTATTTGTGTAGATTGGTGTTTTTAGGAGTGTATTTCTGTCATTTTGAGATATCAGATTGATGTTTCACCTTATTTTAGCATTCGCAAAGTCATTCTAGTTTTATTTTTAGTTTCCTATCCTTTTTCTTGGTAAAGAATTTAGAGTTATTCATAGGGAACCAGCCCTTCATCTGGAGGTTAATTCTCACTATAGGCAACCCATAGGCCTGAGAATTACCCCATGTGTCACCAAGTTGCTTGAGCTTTAAGCTTGTGCATTACGGGTGCAATTTGAATGACAATAGTTTTTGGCACGCCCGATGGGACCCGTTTGAGCTATCTCAGCTCAACAAATATTCATTCTTGCTACTTTTTGGTGTGAGAATTAGTAATTCCAATCTTCAAAGGTAATAATTTTTGTACCTAGCGACTCATTTTCTTGGTTTCTATGCAGATTCAGTGATATTTTGTAGCTTATGAGAAAGATTCAAACCAGATCAAGTAAAGATCCTGTTGAGCATTCTCATCTATCACCACCAAAGAGGAATAATAAGGCAGCAAAGAAGGTTTCAAATCCATCAAACCCTTCTAATTCATCAGTTCCAGATTTGTCTACTCCACCCATTATTCAGCCTCCAGTTACAACCTACAATAATCCTTTGTTTTAAAACTCCTCATCTCAAGCACAAGTAAATCTACCTATTATCCCAATGGCTTTGCCAAGAGCTTAGCCTTTTGTACTTTTCAATCAAGGCAGCCCTTTGAATCTTACTCATTATGATGATATTCTTGTAGCAGCATTGAAAATCCTACCTTTTTTTACAGGAGAAGATCAAACCACTCCCCTCAAACATATAAGGGATGTAGCTTTGTTGTGTGGTGTACATCATATCACATAAGAGAATGTTGTAATCAGAATCTTGGCTGCCTCATTTAAAGGGAAAGCACTTCAGTGGTTCAGAGGACTACTAGTAAACTCAATTGATACATGGGATCAATTGGGTGATAGATTAAATTCACAGTTTGAGGACAAATCTGATCATTTGTCACTATTAGAACAACTGAGTACCATAAACGGAGCCCCTCAAGAGCAAATGACCGACTTCAATTTTCATTTCCAGAAGACTTGGAGCAGAATCCCTATCATGGTAAGGCCTACTCCCACACATGCATTTCTATCTTATCTTAGGGCCCTTAATAGTGATATTTCAGTCTATGGGTGCAAATACTCTACCAAATGCATTTGATGTTGCTATTAGAGAATAAAACTATCTAATTCAGGCTAGTAAAATATCTCGTAGGCCCCCAATGCCCATATTTCTAGAAATACAGCCTATTGTACCTCTTTTAGAGCCTCCTCTAGCCGCTATCCCACCTTTACTAGCACTGAATTATCAAGTTGCAGCCCAAGCAAATACTGTCACACTCCCAAATCAAGAGTTTCAGGAGTTTAAAAATGAAATGAAAACCATGTTCTAAGGCTTTGGTAACAAAATGACCAATATTGAGAAGCAAATTTCCCATAACACCAAGCCTTATCAAGCCCCTTATCAGAATAACCAGCAGAACAAGCCTCCTTATTAAGCTGATCCTCAGGATCAAAGAAGAAATTATAACCAACTATCCAATATACCTTACAATCCCAACGCTACCAGCACATCCAGAGATATCATCCCAACTCAAAACAACATGGCATCGGATTATGATTGGTGTTATCCTTGCAACCAACCTCAAAATAGACCACTTGTTTGAATGGTATGCTATATCAAGCACTCATGGTTCAAAATAATGTTGTTGTATTAGAATATAGTACTCATGGAACTCATGATCAACAAGTTTCTCATTCTGAACAAGGCTCGGATGTCACCTTGGTCAATTGGCAAGGCGAAGAATTATGTGGAGTGAGTCAACCACAAGCTCAGAATCCGTCCTACACTTCTATTGTAGCCAATACATGGTCCAAAAAGAGAGCCATTGATATAGGACAACAAGCTGATAAAGGCATCAATCAGGCTTCTACAAGCCAACAAGCACCACCTGGACCTCAACCCACTCCGAATACACAATCCTACCAAAAGAGCAACCAGTGGTCAACAAGGATCAGCCAAGAGGTCAATTACAAATAGCACAAGTTCAAGAGGGTGTTGTTGTTAAAAGAGGACAACAAAAGGTTAGTACAATTTCATTTAATATTTTGGATCAATTGAAAAAGATGCATGTCAATGTCTCAATGTGAGATTCCTTAGCTCTTCCAGGGCAAAAGGATTTGCTTAAAAATGCCTTGTCTAACCTCTCTTTGTCACAAGAGCTTCCTAATGAGCAACCCAAAGTTGTCTTATCCAATGCCCCTCAAGAAAAGAAGGATGAACAACAAACTCAAAAGGTTAAACCCTCTCCTTTTTATCTAACTTTGATCATAGGTCAGCACCTAAAGCATAATTGTATGATTGATTCAGGTGCAAGTAGTTATGCCATGACAAAGAAGATAATTGATAGGTTGGGTTTGATATATGAGCCTCTTTCAAAAGGAGTAGTCCAGCTAGATGGGACAATAGTAAACACAGTAGGTGTGATTAAAAATTTGGGTCTCATATTGCATGCATGCCCAAACTTCTCAATTCCACAAGATCTCTACATCATAGATCTTCCACCTCACTTTGCTTTATGCTTGTCCAGAGATTTCATAGCCAAGTTGGGTGGGTATTTGTCATTTTATTGGCTACATGTGTTCTTCAAAACAATATATGGTACCAAAGTGACCATAAAATCAAAATTGTTAGCTAATGATCATATAGAACCATACATCCCAAGTGTTGTTAATGCAAATTTGTCTATACAAGAATCTGATGAACAACCCAATATCCCAAATCCAAACACCCCAATAGAAGGGATACCTAATGTAGTATTAGATGAATGGGTAGTAGAGTGATGAGGAAAATCCATTCAAGCATATGGAAGAATTAGAGCTAGGTGTCTACATGATCCATGAAGAAGGTGTCGTTGTCCCTAATCTTGAAAAGGGTGACAATCAGTTGTCCAATTAGTAGAGTGAACAACAGAATAATGAATTGTGGAAAATCTATTTTGATGGCTTGAGGAGCAAGGTTGGTTCCGGAGGTGGTGTTATGTTAATCTCTCCTGAAGGTAAGAAATACTTTTCAGCCTTTAGATTTTCTTTTAGTTGTACTAATAATACAACTGAATATGAGTCACTTGCACATGGATTGGAATGGGCTAGAAAAAGAAATGTAAAGTGTTTGCAAGTATTTGGGGATAGTGAGCTAGTGGTAAACCAAGTAAGAGGTGTCAATGTGACTAAAAATGATGTCCTTAAAATGTATAAGCATAGGATATGGGACTTAATTGAAGAATTTGATGCTTTCAATCTGTTGTCCGTGCCTAGAAATTAGAATAAGAAAGCAGATAAGTTGGCTGCCTTGGGTGCTCAATTTGACATACCAGATGAGGTAAGCAATATTAAAAGACAACAGTATGTCAAAGTGGTTGTTAGGCCTTCAATTCCAGATAATAGTGTCAATTGGCAAGTCTTTGATTCAGATGAACAAATTATTAATTTTCTTATTGAAGAGGCTGAATTTGTAGTTGGTAATCAGCATGAATTTGTAAAGCAATATGAAAATTAGATTCTTCAATTGAAAAGTAATAAGCTACCAAAGGGATTGGTAACCCTTGAGTCAATATTTAACACTGATGATCAGGTTAGAAAGGAAAAGGATAGCATGCTAGTTAAAGAGGAGCACTACAAACCTATTGAGATCTTCAGAGATAAGTTATTAAAGCTTGGAAAGGTATGTACAACTGAAGAAAAATGAGCGTTTGTTTTGCTTTGTCAAGAGTTCAATGACGTGTTTGCATGGCAGTATGAATATTTGGAGGGATTTAACCCCGCATTATCCCAACACACCATCGAGTTGGAAGTTGATGCCAAGCTTGTGAGACAAAAGCAAAGGCCCCTCAATCCAAAACTCAAGCATCTCATGAAGACAAAACTAAACAAGCTGATGCAAGGTAATATCATCTTTCCTATAAACCATACATCTTGGGTTTCAAATTTGGTTCCTGTAAGAAAGAAGAATGGTGAGCTTAGACTTTATGTAGACTTTAGAGATCTTAACAGAGCTTCTCTAAAAGATCATTACCCGTTGCCTTCAATGGAGCAAATCTTACAAGTAGTTTCAGGTTCAAATAGATTTTCATTGCTTGATGGTTATTCTAGTTATAATTAGATTCTAGTAAAAGAGGATGACCAATTTAAGACAGCCCTTACTACAAAATGGGGAACAATGGCATATAGAAAAATGCCTTTTGGTTTGTCTAATGCAGGAGAAACCTTTCAGAGGGCAATAGATATGGCCTTCCAAGGTCTTATAAATAAATTTGTTTTGGTTTATCTTGATGACGTAACCATTTTTTCAAAGCATGCGGGAGAGCACTTTTCTCACTTAAGGCAGATTTTTTAAAGGTGTAGAGAATATGGAGTATCTTTAAATCCCCAAAAGTGCATTTTTGTTGTACACGAGGGTAAGTTGTTGGGCTATATTATCTCCAAACATGGAATAACCATATATTTAGAGAGGGTAAGTGCTATTTTAGCTTTGCCTTTACCTACACATAAGAAGGGCCTTCAAAGCTTTATAGGCATAATCAATTTTGTAAGGAGGTTCATCCCCAACATAGCATTTCTTATGAAGTCTTTGACTAGCATGCTTAAGAAAAATATTACTTTCAGCTGGTCCAAAGAGGCTAAGAATAATTTTGAAGAAATTAAGACTGCCATAGCATCAACGCCTACTTTGATTAATCCAGACTTGTAAAGGATTTTATATTATATGCTTTTGGTACTTTTGATACTATTTGAGTTATGTTGATTTAGCAGAATGATGAGGGATTAAAGCAACCAATAGCATTCTTTAGCCAAGGCCTAGAAGGGTACGAACAAATTTATTCTTTTGTTGAGAAACATGCATTAGCATTCATTGGAAGTCTAAAGAAATTTAGACACATGCTTTCAAATAACAAAATTCACCTAATGGTTGCTCATCCTAGTATAAAGAACTTTTTGTTGAATTGAGATCTTAATGAAAAAAGATCTGGTTGGATCATGAAAGTGATGGAGTATGATGTCAATATCAAGGTAACTAAGTTGATTAGAGATAAGGGACTATGCGAACAGCTTGCTGGTCACACTGAAAACAACGAACAAGAGAATGAAGAAGTTGTCCTAGTTCATGAAGATGATGAACCAATTGTTGTAGCAACACCTCCTACAAGTTGGGTGCATGAAACAATGAATTTTCTTCAGACTGGTGAGTGTCCTAAAGGCTTGAACAATGCTAAACGAAGATACTATAGACTTCAAGCTATCCCTTATATCATCTTGGATGGAATTTTATTTAGAAAAGATTTTAATGGTGTATTCTTAAGATGCGTAGATTCAGATCAAACTAACAGAATATTAGAGGAATTCCATAATGGACCAATTGTTGGTCACTTTACACCATAGGCCACAACATTAAACATCATGAGGGCAAGATATTTCTGGCCTGATTTGCATAAAGATACATATGCTTGGGTAAGGAAATGTAAGAATTGTGTAGTATTTGCAGGCAAATAGAAGATGGTAGCTTTACCCCTGCAACCTATTCAAATTGAACAACCATTCATGAAGTGGGGTCTTGATTTTATCAGAGTCATCAATCCACCTTCAAGTTCTGGGCATAAATGGATCTTGACAACCACTGATAACTTTACCAAGTGGACTGAAGTTGTACCCTTGAAGGAGGCAAATGAAAGTGCAGTCTAAATTTTTATCAAGACTTAGTAGCAAGGTTTGGTATCCCTAATTCTATTATTTCAGACAATGCATTATCTTTTGTAGGATTTAAGATTATTGATTGGGTTGTCCAGAACAACATATTTTTGAGTACTTCGTCCAATTATTACCCTCAAGGTAATGGACAAGATGAATCTACTAGTAAGAACTTGATTAGGATAATCAAGAGGACAATAGAAGATAATTAGAGAACTTGGCACACTTAGCTGAAACATGCATTGTGGGCTGATAGAATCACCCCTAAGAGAGCTACAGGTATATCTCCCTATGTCATCGTTTATGGTAAAGAGGAAAGACTCCCAATTTCAGTTGAAATTCATACACTAACTCTGATTAGAGAGCTCGAAATGTTGCAAGAAGAACCCATGCAGGTTAGGTTGGCAGAACTAATGGAGTTGGAGGAGGTAAGAAAGAAAGCATTGTTGACTATTGAAAATCATCAAGCTCAGATGAAGAGGACTTTGATAGGAAGGCAGATCTGAGAGTTTCAATGAGGGAGATTTGGTTTTGAAGTGGGATGAATTAAAGAGTAAGCCTGAAAAGCATACTAAATTTGATGTCATATGGGATGGCCCATACATCATTACTGATCTAGATTTGATTACTGTTGTCATTTTTAGTTTTTGTGCAAATAGATAAAACAAAATAATATTCTACATTTTTGCATAAATTCTATATTTATATTCATAATGTAAAAATCAGAGTCCCACATAGGCCGTGGGATTAGCCTCATTTGATTCATGATACATGAAACAAGTAAAGAATACATTTAATAAATGTAGATGGTATAGCTAATTGTAATGAAAAAAGACAGAAGGGAAGTGTTCCATCATTGTCTGCGCGGTGATATTTAAACTTCTATCCTCCTCTAGCTATGGTTGAATGTCTCAAAGAAGGCGGCTCTAGATTCTCCTAGTCCTGCAATAAAATGAATGAAAGAGAAAAGGCTAGAGAAAAAATCCAAGCAATGATGAAGCAAATTCAATCTGCATTTCTACATCACAATTAGACATATCACATATGGTTATCAAAGGCATCCATTAAGTGCTATTCATCAAGATCAGAAAGGAAAAAGGACTTCAAATTCACTAAAGCTTTCAACTTCATCATATTTTTGCTAATTTGTTTGTTCACTATGCAAGCATAGGAAAAGTCTTGATGTTGATTTATGAATTATGCATGTGGGGTAAAATGGGCTCCCACAAGGGTTGAGCCCAGCGTGCAAGTAATCTAAGACAAGGACCTACAATAACACATCCCTATCCAAAAATGTGACAGGAGCTGCAATGAAAAAACTGAATATCATGTCCAAGAATGTGACAGGAGGAATAGAAATGTAGCAGTAAACAGTTGCAAATAGATATAATGCAATGAGTTTCAATACACATGTCACTGTCAAAATGTGATAGGAAAACATAAAAAATGCATAGCTACAGGAGAATATAAGTTACATTGATAACAAGTACAAGACTGAGCATTCAATAGCAATGTGTGCAACATTGAAGAAGTGATGGCCCATGCCTAAATACCACTAATGTCGCCATGCAAGAAGCAATAATACAGAATATCGCTATCCAAAATGTGACAGAGAGTGGTAAAAACAAGAAGTTTCCCGTGAAGTTTCTCAAACAATAAGTGTTCGAATGAATGTTTTTAGGGTTTGAAAACCCTTTTTCTTCACTTAATTTTTCCTTTAGAGAATAAGCCTTTGCATATATGATGACTCAGCCGTAGGGTGACTTTAAAACCCTTAAGTCTTTTAAGACTTAATTTTTGTAAAAGATGCTTTTCCCTTATCTTTTATAATAATTAATTGATATATTAAGATTGGCTAATAAAAATAACAAATCATGAGCCAATATTAACATAGTAATTAATTATTATTATTAATTATTTTTACACACATATATAGGAATATTGTTTTTAAATATCCTTATATATATATATATATATATATATATATATATATATATATATATATATATATATATATATATATATATATATATATATATATATATATATATATACGTGAAGGTAATTAATATTTAGCATCTTAATAGGCACTTTGAGTTTGGTCTTTAGCATGTAGACACAATATAAAAAATTGTAAAATAAATATCTAAGTTGGATAAATTATGAATCCACTTAGTGTTTATTATGATGTGTCTTAGAAGCTTACTTGAGAATTCTTCCTAATATGCATACATGGTAAAAGATCAAACTCATCATGAGGAGAAGTCATAAGGCAGTTTGGGGTCAGATTTAAGCTTGAGTGTAGGTTTGCATGAGTTTTTCTCTTGATTTTGAGGTGATAATGCTTGATTTTGAGTGCCACATGGGTCAACCTTTAGTTGACCAAGAGTTTGAGCTGAGTTACCCACTTTTTTGCATGTTTTGAAGCCTATTTTGGTGGCTTTTCATTTCTGCGCGAGGATCAGTTTTTAGAGAAGATATTTTCAGTGGGGGTTCATCTTCAGTCATTCTGGAGTCATCTTTCCTCTACCTTTTGAAGGGTTTTTTGTATAAAGTGAAATTTTTTTATCTTTCTTCACCAGTTCTTGATCATTTTCTTGCTGGTTTCAGCAGAGAATACATTCTTGTAGCTCTTGTGTAGTTTTATGACAGAATACTGAATAAAATTATCAGCTTATGCCTTATATCTTTGGAGTTCATTTTCTTATTCATGATTGAGAGCTAGTTTATTGTGTTATTGTCTAGATAACCTTTAAATTTTATGTCTCATTTGTAAGTCACAGGTTGTGCATTGTGATAAATTGGTTCATTTGGTTGATTGTGAAAGTTTTCTTTCTTTTCAATTTCTTGAAGTTTAAATCCTTTGCATGAAATATTTATGTGTTGTGAACCAAAAGTCTATTTTGTGCAAATTGGCATTTTTAGGAGTGTATTTCTATCATTTTGAGATATGAGATTGATGCTTCACCTTATTTTAGCATTCGCGAAGTCATTCTAGTTTCATTTTTAGTTTCCTATCCTTTTTCTTGGTAAAGAATTTAGAGTTATTCACAAGCAACTAGCCCTTCATCTGGATTTAATTCTCACTATAGGCAACCCACAGGCCTGAGAATTATCCCATGTGTCACCAAGTTGCTTAAGCTTCTAGCTTGTGCATTACGGGTGCAATTTGAGTGACAACATTACCTCTTTGAATGATTTTGGTGTTTAGAAATTATTCTTTTATCTCTTAAAAACCTATCAAACATTATTAATTTCCCCTAATAATTAATGGAAAAGGCTTAGGAAAGAGGAGAAAATGGTAATGAAATGGAATAAAAAGTGTACAAAGATAAGACATAATTTACACCCATCATTTCCCCCCCATCTCAAGGACTTTGAATGTCCTCATGCAAACAATCAGTACAAACCAGGTGTAAGCTCTATATTAGGAGTGGCTGCAACCAAACTGCTTTGGGATCCCTTGGAAGTCCCTTCAATCTGACTCATCTCTTCTTTATCACCTTCTATCTTTTGTCCCTTGTTTTGTGGAGCAAGCTCCTATAACTGTATTTACAATTGCCGATTTGTTTGTTGGAGCTAGACAATAATTTGGAATAATTATGCATAAGGGATAAGTGATGGATCACTTTTAGACTTAGAGGTTGCAAGGGTTATGGTAGCTTCTTTAACAACATGGATTGTATCAATAGAAACTGCAAGGACCTCAGGAGCTGATTTACTTTAGGAATGTCAATGGCAGGAGTATCATGGGCTTCAGAGGTTATCTCAATATTAGGATTTTTATTTCCTGACTGTGGTAGACAGACTTTTATCAGTAGAAATGTGAAGTTGCTCATTCCCAATAGTTTCTTCCACAAGGATATCTTTTTCATGACCCACATCATCTTTTTCATTTTCAGGAGAAATATCTAAACTTTCTCTGTAGACCTCCTCTATTCTCTTCATAAGAGATGTATCTTTCCAAACATCTTCAGCTTCAATTTCATCTTTTCTTTCAATATTTTTCATTTCAGTAGCTCCAACCCCAACATTATTTCCTTCTTCCATTTTGACATTATTTTGTCCCTGTTCATTAGGTACATTACCATCATATTCATTAGTCTGTTCAAGGTTTTCCATGTCCTCAGACAAAGTGGTTTCCTTCTGTCTCTGCTCATCTCATTGTTTCTTATTCTGCCTCTGTTGACTTCGGAGCTCCCTAAGAATCCTTTCATTTTTTTTGTTGGGGGTTTTGGTTGCTATGATTGCTACATCGACAATGGAATCAGCAGCTTCAACAAGTTTATCCAAGAGGGAGGAAGGTTGATGTTTACCATGTCGAGTGACCATGGGGTGTGGACTTGAAGTAGTTGTAGCCCTGGTTTTTAGCTGTTTAGGGCTTCTAGCAATTGAGGTTTTTTCAGACTTCTTTTTGGAAGATTCCTTAGTTAGGGAAAAATAGGGTTTTGGATATTTAGAAGCTTGGGTGGCTGAAGATGGTTTCAGTTTATTTCATTTAGAAGATCCTTTAGCTAAGGGTTTGGCTATATCTAGGGATCCAAGGTTTTCATTATGGCTTATAAAAGAATCCCATTCTAAAGGGGGCTGAGCAGTTTGAAGGTTGTGCATAACAAATAGTTGAATTAATCCATGATGAGCAAGAGAATTTTCATGACCTTCATGGTATTGCTTACATGAATGCTTCAATGAACAATGCAAGTAATAAGGGACATTAAAAAGAATAGCATTTCGCAGATGCAACATAAGGCAAAAGTGGTGAGCAAAAACATACTTGTAGAGGCCTTCGCAGGTAATGCATTGGATCAAAAATTTGACAACATCCTTCTATGGTGGTGGCAGAGACTTACGGTCAACACCCTGGCCTTGAACAATTTTCATAGATTCCCCTCACTAAAGAAACTGCTTGCGATGGAGCTTGAGGTTCGTGACCCATGAGGAGGTGGAAGGAAAGAAGTTGTCACCAATGTGTGGAAGACCTGTTACTGAGGCAATCATCTGAACTATAACTAGAAATTGCAAACACCACAGAGTGACACTATTGTTATGAAACCCCTTTGCAAACTTTGTGGTAATGCTATCATCAGACCCAAATAACCGCTCAAAATACCATGACTAGGAGGCTTGGTCAAAATTTTTGAATGCCTCTTCCTTAGAAATAAGCTTATGCATGGATGAAGGTTCATGTCTCACATGTTTTCTCCCCATGGTAGAAGGCAACAGGAACAAATACCCCAATTGCAGCGAATACCGAATAAGTGATGAACAGGGACTATTTGAAGTTATGAACGGTAAGTCACAGACAATAACCGTTAGCAGGTTAAAATGAGAAAGTTTGGCAGACGATATGGAAAAATGAGTAAAAAAATTCATAAAATGGACACAGATAAACCAATCATATCCTATAGGAAACTCATGACACCCCCAACTGAAGATGAGTTGTCCCAATGATGCCATATAATCATTAATTGAATAAATAATATTTAATAAGTTAAAAAGAGTGAAAATAATACTCCTTGATACTAAGAACCATGATGGGACAACCAGATAGGGATTAAATGCATGAGCTCAGGTGGCAAATGTAGATCATAGCAGGTGATGACATCACGAGCGTGTGACATAAATAGAAATAGATACGAGCTATAGGAATACTAATTGCATGGGATGGAGCTAGAAGGTGTTGAACCATTGCGACGAGTGGATGTTGAGGCCAGGAATAGGGGTCGCATGTGCCAAAGTGGCATATAGATCACCCATGGATGACAAAAGAGGCATGTCCCTATGGACCCCACCAAGCAACACCAAGATAGTAGAAAACAGGCGATAGGATCGAGAGGCCACATGATGGGTAAAAGGAGCCAGTAACAGAAATGATAGGAACAAAAGAAAGGTCCTGTCGCACAACTAAGATGTCCTGGTGGCAACATGACTGAGAGAAAAATAGGTTTTTTGTTTTTCTTTTCCCGCTGAATAGACTGCAGGGAATCCAGTTTTTAGCCTACCATCGCCTAGGGGTGTCGAGAACCCAATTTTCACCCATAGGTGTATAAAGAAGTTAACATCTACTGAAGACTAGTTTTCAAATGCTAATTGGCCGATAACTCCCGAAGGGTTTCACTACTGGATCCTTAATTTCTTTTTCTTTCTTTTTTTTTGCTAAACTTTTGTCATCAATGTCGAAGGAGGCCAAAGGGAACCACTATGAGTTCCTTTGCCACATCCAAAAAGAAATATTCTTTGGAAAGAGGCTTTTTGTACAATTTCAGGCGATGACCATTGATGAGAAGGGTTCTTCTTTCCGAGCCAACTATGTAGATACAAACAACTCCATTATCATATACTTGTGCAATCTCATAAGGTCCCATCCAACACACGTGAAATTTTCCTTTGAAGTCTTGGAAGCGAGAATCGTACAAGAGTGCCCAATCCCTAGGCTGAAAAGATCATTGTTGGATGTGACGATCATGCCATAGAGAACGTTGTTCCTGAACAACTTCGGTATGAAAAAGTTCTTCCTAGTTGAGTTCATCGAGAGAGTGGAGTGCATCATAAAGACTCATACCTAGTTGAAGTATAGTGAAAAGGGTCTTGATCTCAAATTCTATAGGGAGAACTTCCTTCTTACCATAGACGAGTTCATAAGGGGTCAGACTGGTGGTGGTCTTCCATGTTGTGCAATAGGCCCACATAGCTTCAGGAAGTCGTGCGACCCAATCATGTTTATGAAGGGTGACTGTCTTGGTAAGAATGTTCTCAAGCTCTCGATTGGTGACTTCTACCTGTCTATTTTTTTGAGGATGATAAGGAGTAGACTTCTGGTGACGAATCTCATATTCCTTAACCAAGGTAGCAATAAGCTCGGATGTAAATTGCTGCCCTTGGTTTGTAGTTATCTCTCATGGTACACCGAACCTAGTGAAGATCTTTGAGAAGAGGAAATCAGCCACCTTGGTATCTCTTGCATGTTTCAGGGTGACAACCTCAACCCACTTGGTGACATATTTTGTACAAACAAGGATGTATTCCTTGTTCCTGGATGATGGATTGATTGGGCCCACAAAGTCAAGACCCCATTTTTCAAAGGCCTCTATGGATAACTGTGGGTGCAATGGCATTTTATCAGAGTGTGTGGGGCGGCCCATACGCTAACACTTATCGCAATGGTGAACATAGCGCATACAATCCTTGTGAATTGTAGGCTAATAGTATATGGCAGTGAGAATCTTATGTGCAGTTCGTTGAGTATCAAAGCGACCTCCGCACAATTCTGTGTGACATGAACAAAGTATATCAAAGACATCATCCTTGGGTACACATAGTCGCATGATATTGTTAATGCCAGTGCGGAAGAGTAAACCGTTGATCCAAGTGTATTGTCCACTAAGGCCAACCAACTTTCGACGTTCCCGCGGAGAGAAGTGGGGTGGGAACTTGCATGTGACCAGGTAGTTGGCAATATCAGCGAATCATAGGCTCTTTACTGAGATAGCAAAGATGTGCTCATCTGGAAAGGTGTCATTAATTGGAGTTGGTTCATTGTGTGGCTGTTGTAACATGGATAAAAAGTCTGCAACCATATTTTCTCAACCAGGCTTATCAAGTATAGTTACATCAAATTATTGTAATAAAAGAAACCATCTAATAACTCGATCGGCTACAACAGGTTTATTCATTAAGAAATGAATAGCCAAATGATTTGTATGAACAAACACCTTATATCCAGTAATGTAATGACAAAATTTATTAATTGCATATACAACTAAAAACTCTTTTTTGGTTACTATGTAGTTTACCTCAATGCCTGTGAAGTTATTGTTGATGTAGTAGATAGAATAGAAGAGATTATCTTCTTTTTGTTCGAGCACAACTCCCATGGAAGAATCAAAGGCATTGGTATGGATATGGAAAGGTAATGCCCAATTCGGACCTCTAAGGACATGTGTGGTCACAAGTTTTGTTTTAATAGTCTCAAAGGCCTCTTGACACTCAGGTGTCCACAAGAAGGTAACATCTTTAGTGAGTAAACAAAATAAGGGGGAGGCAAGCTTGCTGAAATTTTGGATAAACCATCGGTAATACCCAACATGACCTAAAAAACTACGAACATCTTTTTGGTTAGATGGTGTGGGCAAGTTTTGGATAATCTAGATCTTTTTAGGATCCACTTGAATACCTTGATAAGATATATAATGTCTCAGCACGATTACTTATGTCATAAGAATGTGGCATTTTTCATGGCTTAAAGACAAGTTAGTGTCTATACATCTCTTAAGCACCTTTTCTAAGTTTGTTTTTGCCTCTTCATAAGTGTTACCATGCACAGTAAAATCATCCATATAAACCTGGACACAATTATTATCAAGGTCAACAAAAATACTTAACACTACCCTTTGGAAAGTAGCAGGGGCATTGCACAGCCCGAAAGGGAGAACATTATAAGTGAAGGTACCCCAAGGACACGTGAAGGTAGTTTTGTCTTGATCTTCCGGTGCTATGCAAATTTGGTTGTATCCACTACATTCGTCCAAGAAAGAGAAGAAGTGTTTTTCTACAAGAGTATCTAGTACTTGGTCAATAAATGACAATGAGAAATGATCCTTTTAAGTTGCTTTATTAAGAGCTCTATAATCAACACAAATCCACCACTTACCATTTTTCTTTGGGACCACAACTAGAGGAGAAACCCACCGACTATCTGAAATAGGATATATAAAACCAACATTTAACATTTTTTGCAATTCCTCCTTGACTATTTCTCGCAAAGTCGGGTTAAGTCTTTGTTGTGGTTATCTGATTGGACGACTTCCTTCCTCTATGCAAATATGGTGTGTGCAAGTGTCTGGATGGATACCACGCATATCTTGGTATTCCCAAGAAAATGTAACTATATTATCCCTAAGCATGGCAATAAGGTCTTGGACTTGTTCAAGGTTCAAATGTGGATTGATGTTAAGTGTGCGACCTGGTAAGATTTCCATAGGTTCGGATTGTGTTGGTGAATCAAGGGAAAGAACCTGTGAAAGACTAGAACTCTCTAAAGATAATAATGCACTATATAAACATTGGTGAGGTAACAACTGATGTAATGTTAAAAAGTGTTGAACAAACCGAGAACTACCCACCAAAGGAAAATTCCCAAAAGGCAAACCAATACTCATACCTAAAGGAAGAACCAAGTTATTGAAAATGTCATCTGATTCCTACCTATTCTGAAGGAAATTGACAAGAATATTGTCCTCAGTAGGTTCATCAAGGTCATGTGCCTGATCAATTGTTAATATTGGGAGTGATTCTTCTAAGTCACTATCAACCCAATCTGGGTCTTTTGTTTCTAGAAAGGGTTGTGCTGGTGGGTATAATGTTAGCTTCTTTGTTTGTTCCCCATTAGAAATAACCATATTACCTCACCGAAAGTTGATGAAAGCATTGACAACAGCTAGCCAAGGTTGTCCCAAGATCAAGGGGTATCCCCCCAACTTAAATTTAGGCTGCAGGATCATAAAGTCAGTCGGATAGTCCCACGAATCAATGGAAAGAATTACATCCTCTATAACCCCCTCAGGCTTGACCAATGATTGGTTTTCCATCTGGAGGACTATGGGAGTAGGCCTAAGTCCCCCAAGTGATAATTTTTCCTTTGTCTCATTTGTCATTACATTTATTGCAGCACCTAAATCAACAAGTGTATTGGGAATAGTGACCTTACCAATACTTACCATGATAACAAGACTCCCTAGATTTGAATATTTTAGAATGGTCAAGTTCGCAAGAATAAGGTCAGCCAATTGCTCGATAACCTGGACAGTCTTTGGGTCTTCCTTCTTCTTTTGCTTCATTGTGCATAACTCACGAACAATCTTGCTGTACACTGGAATATCCTTTATGGCCTACAACAAAGGAATCTTGATGTTAACATTATGAAGCTCATTTTCAAAGTCAAATTTTGTTAGTGGTACCTCCTTTTGTATAGGTTTTGAAAGAAATCGGTAGGGAAATGGTGGTTCTTTTTCAAGGTCCTCCTCAGGTTCATCATTTAATTCCGTAATGGTAGGGCCTTGGAGGGCTTTCCCTAACCTTAATTGTACTCCTTCAAGCTCCACTGCATTGATTAGATAAGTAGGATGTCCTGCCACCTCATTATTATACATAGGTTGTGTTGCCTTATTGTTGGGATTGGGATTTGGTTGTGTTGGCATTGACGTGGATTTTGGTGGTTGTGTAGGCTGAGGCAACTGATTATTTGGAGGCGGAATAATTTGTTGTTGTTTCTGATATGGATGAACCATAGGAGGTGGAGGATAAGGTAGAAATTGTTGGGGGTACTGAGGGTATTGTGGTTGTGATCGCCAAGGTTGTTGCCATGGTTGGGATGCAGGTTGATTAGGCCATAAATGATAATAGGGCATAGGTTGTTTCTAACCAACATACCATCCTAACTGATTTACAAAAGACGGTTGACTTGGTCCAGCTAGAGAATAATTATTAATCATTCCAGGTTGTATGGGTCTACATGGCCAAGGATGTCTAGGGACCATAAAGTAAACAGGTTCCTTAGGATATTCAACTTCTGCCATATCTACAGGAAGGGGCTATAAGATGGAATGCCTACTAACATCTTCTAAGGATGAGATTCTGGTTTGATAATAGGGGCATTCCTCACTACCATGCTTCTTCCTGTAAGTTGGACAAAAGACTGCTAATGCTTTTTTAACATCTTCCTGTTTCTTTCGAGTATAAAGTGTATCTATCTGTTTACCCATATGACTCAGTAAATCGGTTTTAAGGTCTTCAAGTAACGTACCAAGTTTGCATTTAGTGACTCCTGACATACCTCCTCCCACCAAATTGTTTCTTCCTGTATATCCACAAACCGATCGAGTAGACCTTGAATAATTCTAGCATGCTTCACAAATATCATCAAAACGTGCTTTGGAAATATCACCCCCACCCATGAGATTCAATATTTCTATGCAATCATCCCAAATTCCCCTTAAAATAACATTTTAATAGTATCATTATTCAAACCATTTTGTCAGGATCTTTGAATACTGAAGAAGAATCTCTCCAAATAGTCTTCCAATGTTTCTTCTTCGCGTTGTGTCATCCGAAAGATCTCATCTCGTATTTCTTTGGTCTTGCAATACTCTTGATATTTTGCAAGAAATTTTTCCTTCATGTTGTCCCAGGAATGGATTGATTATGGCCCGAGACTCATAAACCATCTGAGTGTTGCATATTTCATGGTGGCTAGGAACAACTTGAGTTTGTGTGCATCATTGTGATAGTCATAACTATTACACAAAACTTCAAATTCAAATAAAAACACATTAGAATCTTCCACAGTCAATCCCCAAAAAACCGACAAAGTAGAGAGGAATATTTTTCATTGGAGCGTCTTCTGTAGGATCAACAATAGGGAACTCAAAAGTTATAGGATTATTATTTGCATGTATCCCATTATTGTTATTGTTGTTATTATTGTTGTCACCCATATTGTCTTCAAATTCCCAAGGAGTGTAAATAATTGTGAATGGTTTTTCTTCAGGCTTCCCCCTACGTGCTTTGAAAGAATCAACATATTGTTGGGCAAATTTTGAGGTAATTAATGGATCCCGATGGAACTCGAGAATTGTTTGTGATATGTTGGGGGGTGAGACAACAGAGGGTTCTATAACACACTTTTCTAGATCAGGTTCAATGACAACTTGTTCAATCAATGGCTTTTTTCCTAACTTTGATTTTTCTTGTTGAAAAATAGTTGTTGTGTCTTTTCTTACAAATATACCTTTACTATCCCTATTACGATTCATGAACCTATATGATCTATAACAATGCAAACCAAAGTTAATGACCTAGGCAATGTTGACAATTGTGCGAACTTTTGCCTTGGCGCACTGGTCCTAACTTAATTCACTATGGTTTTGTGCCTCTAATACCTTCCTCGGCAATGATGCCAAGAATTTTGGGCAAAATTGAGGGTTTAAATATGAGCAATTTCTATCTTATGTTGTGTTTTGAATATTGGTTCCTTTAGTTTCCTCCTAACTATGTCAATCTAGGATCCGTAGACTTGGGAAGGATATTGTGGTTGTTTACCTAAGGGACGAAGATAATGAGCTAAGTGGAGATGAATACAACTATAGTTTAAATTGAGACTCACACTCTCCAAAGGACACTCTTTAATCTATGTCCAAGGATAAAATCAATTACTCACTCTAGTGGAATTGAAGTATTCTTGCTATTCTAAGAATTGAACTATAATGCACTTTTCAATCAAAACACATTCTCTCTTAAACACTTCCTTTTAAAGCAATAAAAACACACTCTCCTAAATTCAAAGCAAATGAAATTACTTCTTTACTAGATCTAAACGTGAAACTAAAATCACACCATTTCTAAGAGCTTTAATTTATAAAAGAAATCATAGTCACGAAATTTGAATCAAGGAAATGGAAGTGACATGAAATTCAATCTGCGACAGGAGGTCGAAGTGCGACAAGAGGTTCAATTCAGTGGAAGACAGTGAAAAGGTAGGATGCAACAGGAAGATCAATGTTGATGGAGCGTATCAGAGTATGGCATACTGCAATAAGCTCAATCTCGAGTGTAATGAAATAGAATGGAACAAGACTTAATGTAGTATGTACAACAATAGTTATGCACACCCTGTTTCTCAAGTCATAGATATATCTCACAAGGTATCTTTGAACGAATTATCTCATTTATCATTAAACAAATTATGCAAATAGAATTATAATCCCTTTTCATAATTGACATTTAAATCAAACTATAGGCAGTCATTGGAATTTGTACTAAATAAACAAGAACACACAATGAACCATCCACAAAATAGAAATAAAACCACGTGTAACAAGTAACACAACCACAAATATAAACAATCTCACCAAGGTGCCAAGAGGGGGCCCTTCCTCTGGTTCTCGTGGTGAGAAGAAAATGAAAATGTTTTACTTTATCTTAATCATCACACTATATCAAATCATCCATGAATGAAAGATTAAAGTGAACTGCTAAAGTTTGTGTATATATCTATTGTATGTCTTGAGACCATACACATATATATACATCTTAGTTCATCGGGTATTATCAAAATAAAACATAAGTTTTTTATGACCGTTGCCCAGCAAACATAATTTTTGGTTTGGTTGTAGGCCAAAAACCATACAAGTTCTAAATGGCTGACTCAAAATAGGACATAAAAACAGAAACAGGTATTAATCCTGCAATGATTAGTCCAATTGTGTGTCCACGGTTTTGTTCCCATGGTCGGTTCCTCCTTCACACAAAGTTCCTGTAGTAAAGCCAACCAAAATTTGTTACCTCTTTGAATGATTTTGGCATTTAAGAACTATTCTTTTATCTCTTTAAAACCTATCAAACATTATTCATTTTCCCTAATAATTAATGGCAAAGGCTTAGGAAAGAGGAGAAAATGGTAATGAAATGGAATAAAAAGAGTATAAAGATAAGACATAGTTTACACCCATCATATTTCACAATGAAAAATATAATACAGTAGACTGTAACGTTTGAGAAATCAGAAATTTTGCAAAGAACTCATAATTTCTTTATTGATTTTCTTTTCCATACATAAATAACCTCTCTAACCCTCATCTTGGTTGAGGGTAGGGTCTTTTAAAGGATTTTAAAACCTCTCCCAATGGCTATAACTTCCTTTTAAACTTATACTTAACAAAAATGCAACAATGACTAATGTTGCTCTACAAGTTGCATTGACAACTTTTGTCAATAATGACAATCTAATCAAAAATTGATCAAGGACCCAAGCTAAGTCCCTTATGAATTCACACTTTTGTAAAGAAGCCTAAAGAGGTCCAAAGAGACCTTCAAACGTGATTGGACATCTCACCTATCATCTTGATACAAATTTACATTACAATGACAATTTTGTTGTCAACATACTCCTATAGAACTCAAAACACTACATAATGGTCTCAAGGACCCTTATTAAATAAATAATGGTATTTCATGACCTTATTCCCATCTAGACATGACATGAAACTTGAAATAACTCATAATGGCCAAATAGAATCATATGACCAACTAGGTGCTCCTGCACCACTATCCTATTTTGATTAAGGATGTCCTAGGTTCATTAGGTTCACTATGCTTATGTAGAGATCTGCATTTGTTTGGAAATGAAACTTGGTAATCGAATAATTATGAAGTTGTTCTTTTGGTTGGAGACTCTAAGAAATGGAAGGTACAATGGATTACTAATAATATCATCCCTATGGTTCATTAGGGTTGTCCTAGGTTTATTAGGGCTACCCCATTTTTATTAGGACTGCCATATTTTCATTAGGGCTGCCCTATTTTCATTAGGGCTGCCCTATTTTCATTTCAAAGAATGATCATAAAACTATGTTGTTCACATTGCTTATGTTGGTTTTCATTTATTTGTAGGCACTTCTCTACACAAGCTTGGAGTAGGATGTAAGGATATCAAAGGCACGTGGAGTAGGATGTTGTATTTGTACATGAGTACATTGATGTAGTTGTATTGATGATATAGAAGTATTTGTACTTGAGTACATTGATGTAGTTGTATTGATGATATATGATGTATTTGTACATGAGTACATTGATGTATTTGTATTAACAATATACAATGTATTTGTAAATGAGTACATTGATGTAGTTGTATTGATGATATACCATATATATTTGTACATGAGTACATTGCTATGGTTGTATTGATGATATATGATGTATTTGTATATGAGTACATGGGAAATCAAAAGGACATGTAGTTGTAATGGTGATTATGTGTCTAGAATGTATGAAAATTATGATGATTATGATAAAAAAAGGTGCATAGACTAACAAATCTTATGCATATGACCCACTTATGTATGTTCACGGATGTCACATATACGTGTAATGGTAATTATGTTTCTAGAATGTATGCAAATTATGATGACCAAAATGCATAGACTAACAAATGAAAAATGATGATTATGATCATTAGGTCCGCCCTACATTCATTAAGGTTTTTGTATGTTCATTAGGGCTTAATCTAATATTTTTATTCAATATTTATCCTTTTCACCCTTATTGTCATTTTGTTACCTGGCTGCCCTACATTCATTAGGGTTTTCCTCGGTTCACCAGGGCTTAGTATAGGCTTGTTAGTCTCTAGTTATCCTTTTCATCATCATTATCATTTCCTTACTTGGCTGCCCTACATTCATTAGGGTTGTCCCAGGTTCATTAGGGATTAATTAAGGTGTGTTAGTCTATATTTAACCTTTTCATCCTTATTATCATTTCATTACCTGGTTGCCCTACATTCATTAGGGTTGTCCTAGGTTCATTTGGGCTTAATATAGCCTTGTTAGTTTATATTTATCATTTTCATCTTCATTCCTATATGCTCTGCATTCATTAGGGTTGTCTTAGGTTTATTAGGGATGTCCTATGTTGATTATAACTGACCATTAGGTGCCACGACAAACAAAATGAAATTTAGGCTACCTTGCAACTTTTCATTGCATGCGTCTAACATTTTTGCATCAACAAAAAATTTATTTCCCTAGGAAAATGGTTTTGAGTCTTAAAAATTTGAGATAGGTTTATTATAGATGGCCCTATGTGACTTTGTAGGTTCAAATAGATCGTTTGTATGTGTCGTAGATTTTGAGAAATAGCTTGTCAAAGTTAGACAATTTTTTGAACTAGGGGCACTTGAGAGACAACACCGTGCTACGGTATGGCCTTGAACGTTCAAGCAAGATGGGAAGAAAAATAGGACCATGCCTAGCATAAACCTGCCTACCCAGAGGTTTTTCGCGCTGACGGTTTGTGCCCACAATGAATAGAACAAAAACTAGGCTACCTTGCAACTTTGCATTGCATGCATTTGACATTTTTTGCATCAACAAAAAAACTGTTGCCCTAGGAAAATGGTTATGAGTCTTGAAAATTGTTGAATATACTGGAAAATTGAGAGGGGGATGAATTAGTTGTATATTAAAATTTATTTTACTTTTCCCATAGAAACAGATTCGGTAAACTATTTTTTGATTACTCAACCAAAACCATATATAAACATGAAAGAACATACACATGAAACACTAGATACGATGTGGAAAACCCAAGAAGGCAAAAACCAGGGAGAATGTTAGTTCTCAATATGAAAAAACCTATTAGGGTGACACTAGTTAAGGTGAGTTTTACAAAGATGGCTCACTTCCAAAATGTTCACTGTAGGTGGGATCACTGGCTAGCTAAAATTGCAAGAAAAAGAAAGAGGGCTCACTTCCCAGAAGAAGAAGAAAGAAATAATTCACCACTGAAGCACACAACTGAATTAATGGAAGAAACCTTAGGCTCACTGCCATCGAAACCAAACAACATCAACACACAACCATACTAATCATCTGCAACTAAACATAACCTCACACAAAACAACAGGAGATAGATATTCTTTTCAATCCAATTTCTTCTATGTATTTCTATCTTTTATGTATGTTCCTCATTACAATCATTCTTCATTTATACTGATCTCTAAAATAGAATTTTTAAGTTGGCCAAGGAGATAAAGAAACACAATTCAAAATAGGTATTCACTAAGCATTCCTATGGTGGAAAGGAATGAGAAGTGGACCACACCACAATGCAATAACATGTTATCCAAATGCTGCAAACATTGGAGCAAAATATAGAGCATCTAGGGTCAACCGGACCTAAAATGATCATATCCAAAACCACAACTCTAGAGCACACCAACACATGTCAAATCAGAATAACAAAGATAAGTACATGAATAACATAAATGAAAAATCTTATTAACAGAACTGGAAATGCAGAGAAACGTGGAGCATTGCAACATCTGCTAAAAAACATCATTACTGTATAGACTTCTGAAGCACAACTTCTAGACCTCCAAAACATGAGAGTAATATCTCAAGGCCATATACAATAGCATATCAAAACATCATGAGCACATCTGCAACATGTCAGCAATGCAGAGTAAAACCAAACACTAAAACACATAATCAATACGTTGACATCAATGACAATCAATGACAACCATACTGACATATCAAACATTTTTACAGATGCGACAATCTTCCCCTTTGTCATTGATGGCAACACTCATCAACAAAAAACTCTCCAAGCTTCTCCAAAAACTTCTCTCCCTTAGAAAAATGACTATATCTCCCCCCCCTTTGACATCAAAGGCAAAGGTGAACAATAACTCAGCTCATAAACCACACAACTCCCTCTAAGAGGAAGCCCTAATCATTAGCCTAGACAAAAATATGCCTGAAGTTCCTTGGACTAATACACTACTAAATGCATGTAGTTCAAACTAGGAAGGGGTTTGACCCCCAACATCTATCGGAGATACTCAAAAGTATCTTCCCACAAAGCCTTCATAAATATATCTGCAAGTTGCTCTTTTGTAGGTACATATTCAAGTTTCAATTCACTATCCAGCACTTTTTCCCTTAAGAAATGATATCGAATAGAAATATGCTTTGTTCTGGAATGCAATACCAAGTCCTTAGAGATATTGATTGTACTTCTATTGTCACACATGATTGAGATTGATTCATCAAACATCACAGCAATATCCTTCAATGTCTATTTCATCCAAAGTACCTGAGTGCATCATGATGCAGAAGCAATATACCCAGCTTCTATGGTTGATAATGATACATAATCTTTCTTCTTACTTAACCATGCAACTAACCGAGAGCCAAAGAAGAATTCTCCACCACTAGTACTCTTTATGTCATCATTACTTCCTACCCAATCCACATTAGTATAATATTTTAGAGTAAAGTCTGATCCTCTAGATAACCATAATCTGAAATCTTTTGTTCCTTTCAAATATCTGAATATCCTCTTCACTGCAACAACATGAGATTATTTCGGTTCTTGCTAAAATCTGGCTATAAGACAAACGACATACATGATATCTAGTGTGGTAGCAATTAGGTATAACAATCCTCTAATCATAGATCTATACTTACATCAACTTTAGTAAATTTATCATTATTAGTCAACTTGCATCTAGTAGTCATAGGAGTATATACTGGTTTTGAATTCTCCAATCCAAACTTCTTCAATAACTTTCTAACATACTTTGACTGAGAAATGAAAGTACCTTTACTGTTTTGATTCACTTGCAGTCCAAGAAAGAAATTTAACTCACCAATCATAGACATTTTAAATTCCTTTTTCATTTCACTAGAAAACTTCTTGCACATGTCATCATCACCTTCAAATATTATATCATCCACATACGCAAGAGCAATTAGGATCTTACTTGATTCAACTTTAATATAATTATTTTTGTTAGCTGACCCTTTTTGAAAACCTTGATTCAATAGATACTTGTCTAACCTTCCATACCGAGCTCTAGGTGCTTGCTTCAATCCATATAACCTTCTTCAATATGCAAACAATATCTAGATCATCTGATAACTTGAATCCTTTCAATTGTTCCATGTAAACTTCTTCTTTTAACTTTGTATTCAAAAGTGTTGATTTTCACGTCCATTTGATAGATTTTGAAATTCTTAAATGTTGCAAAATCCAAAAACATCCAAATAGCCTCCATTCTAGCAACAAGTACATAAGTTTTTTCAAAATCAATTCCTTCACCCTATGCGTATCCTTTGCATACCAACCTTGCTTTGTTTCTTACTACATGACCATCTTCATCTTGCTTATTCCGAAACACCCACTTTGTTCCAATAACATTCTTATTTGCTGGTCTAGGGATTAATTCCCATGTCTGATTCTTCTCAATTTGATCCAACTCTTCCTTCATAGATTTCATCCAATTTTGATCCTTACAAGATTCTTCAATTGTCTTTGGTCTAGCTTTAGAAAGTAAACATAAAAGAACTTGTTCTTCAGCGGCTTTTCTTCTTGTAATAACTCCTTTGTTTTTGTCTCCTATAATTTGATTCTCAGAATGATTTTTCTGCACATACCTCAGGGTTTTTGATACAGTTGCCAAAGCAACCTGACTTTACATATTTGGTCTTCTCTTCTTCTCTACTTGCAGACTCATTAGATTCATAACCTACTTGTATACTATTATCTTTAGAAATATTTTCATCAACCTTCACATTTGCACTTTCAACGATTTTATTCAACTTCTTGTTATAACATCTGTAAGCCTTGCTCTTTGTAGAATAACACAAAAATATACTTTCATCAGCTCTGCTATCAAACTTTCCAATATTTCCTTCATCTCTCGAGATATAGCATTTACTTCCAAAACTTTGAAATACCTTACTGAGGGAATTCTTCCATGCCATAGCTCATATGATGTCTTCACATACTTCTTTCTAAATAGAGCTTTGTTATGGGAATACGCAGTAGTGTGTATAGATTCTCTCTAGTACACTTCCAATAGATTTGCTTCTTTGGTCATAGTTCTTGCCGCCTCTTGAATAGTTTTGTTCATTCTTTCCACTACTCCATTCTATTGAGGTGAGAGCAAAAAAATATCTTCTAATTTCATATTTCTTATAGAAAGTATCAAATTCATCACAAATAAATTCTCCTCCTCTATTGGATCTCAAACATTTAATCATTCTATCAACTTCATTCTTAACTCTAGCTTTGAATATCTTAAACTTTTCCAATGCCTCTGGTTTTTCTCTTAAAAATGCAACCCAAGTCATTCTAGAATAATCATCTATTAAGAGCATGAAATACCTCTCACCTTGTAAGCTCCTTGTTCTAGTTGGACCACAAAGGTCTGTGTGTACCAAATCAATAATCCAGTAGAAGATTGTTATTTTCCTTTGAATGTTCCTTTTGTCTGCTTTCCCACTTGGCATTCTTTGCAAATACTGTTATCTGGTTTAGTCAGTCTTGGTAAATCTCTCACAACTCTTGTCATACTAATCTTCACCAAATTATCAAAGTTGATGTGACACATCCTTCGGTGCCATAGCCAGCTTTCATTAATCTGAGATAATAGGCAATGTCCAGTAGAAGCTTCCAATTGATACATGTTTCCACTTGTCTTTTTCCCTGCAACAATAATAGTTATGGATCTCACAACCATCATCTTGAAAAACAACATTAATTGTAACCATTTTAACACATATTCCCAACACTCTAGAGATTATTATCTAATCTTTTCACATAATAAACATTTTAAGTGTTATTCTTTCCATCAAAAGTAATAGAACCAATTCCAATAATCTAAGCAATCTGATCATTTCCAAATCTAACAAAACCACCATCATACTTTTCAAGCTTTAAAAATTTAGTTTTGTCACCGGTCATATGATTTGAACATCCACTATCAACCAACCATTCATTTATATATTTTCTAACATGCAATGCTGAAGCAATAGTCTTAACAATCTTACAATTATTACTAGGTTTAGGTCCATGTTTTTCTACCAAGAATAAACAATCACCATCCTCATAATCTGACTCATCATATGAAATACTAGCATCATCTCTAACATAGTAGGCTTTCTTATTGAACTTTCCTTTGTTTTCTATAAATTTTTGTTTTGATCCTCTTTCCGGACATCTAGATGCATAATGACCGATCTTTCCACACTTAAAATATTTAAGAGGTAACATACCTTTATAATTGTCGATTTCTATCTTTAGCTTTCTCACAAAGTTTGCTTCCATTTCATCTAGGCTCTCATCATCTAAATCTTCATCTGCTTCCTTCAATGCTTTAAATGTTGTTGAAATTTTTTCTTTGTCTTTACCAAAATTACTCATTTCGAATGTTGTTAAGGTGCCATACAACTGTTCTATGACAAACTTTGACGGATCATAAGTTTCTTCAATAGTTGAAATCTTGTCACTATAACATTCTGGTGAAGTCCTTATAATCTTCTCTATCACATACTTGTCATCCAAGGTACCACCATGATCTTTGATCTCATTTACTACACTATCAGCCTTTTGAAAATAGCTTGTTATATCTTCACCTTCTTCCATTCTCAAATTCTCATATCTACCTTTAGCAGTCTACATCTTAGCTAGTTTAACTCTATCATTTACTTCATAGATATTCTTCAATCTTTCCCAAACTTCATAAGATGTATATAATCAACAACCTTCACCAATTCAGTTTTAGATAATGCACTAAAGATAACATACCTTGCTCGCTCATTCTCTTCATAGGCTTCAATCTCATCCGGTGTAGTGGGTCCATTTGTCAGTTGCACACACTTGGTCTCCACAGATTTCCAATTATTGTAACTCAAAGAAATCAAATATCCTTGCATCTTCACTCTCTAGAAACTATATTTGGATCCTTCAAAAGTAGGAATAGTGAATTTATGTGCCATTAGATCTCCTAGAGCGATTAGTCTCACTTTCTAGGAACCAAAGCTCTGATACCAATTGTTGAATATCCCAAACAATTGAGAGGGGGGGTGAATCAGTTGTATATTAAAATTTATTTTACTTTTCCCATAGAAACAAATCCGGTAAACTAATCTCTGATTACTCAACCAAAAGCAAATACAAACATGAAAGAAAATACACATGAAACACCAGATACGACATGGAAAACCCAAGAAGGGAAAAACCTCAGAGAATGTTAGTTCTCAATATGAAAATACCTATTAAAGTGATATCGGTTAAGTTGATTTTTACAAAGATGGCTCACTACCAAAATGCTCACTACAGGTGGGCTCACTGCTTGGATAAAACACTAGAAAAAAAAGAGGGCTCATTGCCTAGAAGAAGAAGAAAGAAATAATTCACCACTGAAGCACATAGCTGAATTACCGAAAGAAACCTTAGGCTCATTGCCACTGGTACCAAACAACATCAGTACACAACCATACTGATCATTTGCAACCAAACATAACCTCGCACAAAACGACACGAGATAGATCTTATTTTCAATCCAATTTCTTCTATGTCTTTCTATCTTTTCTATATGTTCCTCATTACAATCATTCTTCATTTATACTAATCTCCAAATTATAATTTTCAAGTCGGCCAAGGAGATAAAGAAACACAATTCAAAATAGGTCTTCACTAGAAATTCTTGAGGTGGAATGGAATGAGAAGTGGACCATACCATGATGCAACAACATGTTATCCAAACAATGTAAATATCGGAGCAAAAGATAGAACATCCGGGGTAAACCAGACCAAAAATGATCATATCCAAAACCACAACTCTGGACCACACCAACATATGTTGAATCATAATAACAAAGATAAGTACATGAATAACATAAATACAAAATTTGATCAACAGAACTGGAAATGCGGAGAAATGCGAAGCACTGCAACCTCTTCCAGAAAACATCATTACTGCATAGACTTCTAGAGCACAACTTCTGAACCTCCAAAACATGAGATTGATATCTCAAGGAAATATTCAACAACATATCAAGACATCATGAACGCATCTACAACATGTAAGCAATGCAGAGAAAAACCAAACATTGAAACACACAATCAGTACATTGACATCAATCACAATCAATGACAACCATATTGACACATCAAACATCCTCACATTTGCAATAAAAAAATTTAGAGGTTACTGTAGAGGGTCCGAACATGACCGGATAGGTTCAAATAGATCATTTGCATGTGACTCAGATTCCGAGAAACAACCTATCAAAGTTAGACATTTTTTTAAACTTAGGGCACTTAAGAGACAACGTCGCTACGATATGACCCTGAGCATTCGAGTGGTTGGGAAGAAAAATAGGAGCATTCCTAGCATAAAACCACCTACTTAGATGTATTCACACTTACAATTCATTCCCACAACAAATAGAACAAAAAATAGGCTACCTTGCGACTTTGCATTGCATGCATCTGATATTTTTGCATCAAAAAAAATATTATTGCCCTAGGAAAGTGGTTTTGAGTCTTGAAAATTTGATATAGGTTATTGTAGAGAGTCCCTAGGCGACCCTGTAGGTTCAAATGGATCATTTGTATGTACCCAAAATTTTGAGAAACAACCTATCAAAGTTAGACAATTTTTTGAACTCAAGGCACTTAAGGGACAACCTCGCTACGATATGGCCTTGAATGTTCAAGTGAGTTGGGAAGCAAAATAGGAGCATTTATTGCATAAACCCACCTACCTAGACATTTTCATGCTAACGATTTATGCCAACAATAAATAGAACAAAAATTAGGTTACCGTGTAACTTTGCATCACATGCATTTAATATTTTTTGCATCAATAGAAAAATTGTTGCCCTAGGGAAATGGTTTCAATTCTTGAAAATTTGAGATAGGTTATTTTAGAGGGTCCTCATGTGACCCCATAGGTTTAAATGAATCATTTGTATGTGCCCTAGATTCCCATAAATAACCTGTCAAAGTTTGTTAGCTTCTTGAACTTAGGGCACTTAAGAGACAACATTGCTATGATATGGTCTCGAACATTCAAGCAAGTTGGGAAGAAAAAATAAGATCATGTTCGACATTTAAATTGGCCTACCCGAACATGTTCACGTTGTCGATTCACCCCACAACACTTTTATAAATTTTGCAACCTTTTGTAATTTTTTGCAAATTTTTGCAACTCTTTGTTATTTTTTGTAACTTTTGCAACATTTGCAACTTTTGCAATTTTTTGCAATTTTTTGCAACTTTTTGTGCATTCTCTATGCATCACTATTTTGCAAATTTTTGTGCACTCTCTATCCATATTCTCAATATGTGCTTTTGGTTCAATTTTTTCTATGCATAGCACAATGTCATGATGCTATGGGTTCACAATTTCCAAGTATTTAAGTCCTATTGCCTAAGGTATCACTTGTATCCATGGGGGCACCTAGTGTAAACATAAAATTATAACTTTTTCATATCTTATCACGTACATACGATCTCTGAGGACTATGAGGGCATTCTTTTGACCCAATGAAGGATAAATCTTATAGGGGGAAAGATAATACATATATCACTTAGAAGAAGATAATATGAGATGCATGTTCAATAGTTAGGTGATCATAGACAAAGTAAGCAATCTATTTAATCATAGGCATACTATTTAATTTGTTTGATATCGTTATAAAAATTTAGAAATGGTAAAGGGAATAGTAAATGAAATTGAATCCAATTTTGATTACTTGTTATCTGTTATTACTAAGCATCCATGTTGTAATTGATAATGTTTGAAAGATAGTCATAAAGTTTGGTGAAGTTGTCCAAGACAACCAAATTTATAACTTTGAATATATAGATGGATTATCAATTGTAATTTATAAGTTGTATTGAAGAGCAATATAATTAAGATTCTATAGCATGCTATTGTTCATAACTAAACCATTCTAAACTAATTATACATTCAAAATATAAGTTTCAAAGTAGGAAGACTTGCACATGAGGAACGCATTAGATCAAAAATCAACTTTTGTATGTCAAAATCTATAATAATTGTGTATGCATGTATACAAAAATGGCATATATGCCAACTCAATAAAATTTATATGAAATGTGGCACAAAATTTATACAAAATGTGGCATATGCCATAAAGATCCAAATACAAAATATGGCATATGCCATATAGATCTAAATACAATATGTGACATATGCCATATGGATACAAAGTGATGCTATACATCTCTAGAAAATCCTAAACTATTGGTAGATTGTCAAATGGAACCTCTTCAAAGTACTTTGTGCATTTGGAGATGACTACATAATAACAATACATACCACAAATTAGATTCATTATGTACTAGATAATTTATAGCTGGACAAAATTAACACCAAAATCAATATGTATGTTGCATTATAATTTCTCTAAAATTGAATTTTGATTACCTAATCTATTAGTATTTTCCTTGAAAAATGATCCACATATGGTGCTCCCCTATGATGATCAGGAGTCCTAGAATATACCATTGGTTGATGCTCCATGACAGTGTCAACTTGGGTAAAGGACTATAACATGAACAAAAAAAAATGATACAAATTAGGATATAATTTAACTGACAATGAAACTTAAACTAAACATAAATCTATATCTATTTCTATCTAAACAAATCGAGAATATAAAAATAAACACATACCTCTTGCATTGTTAAGTCAACAGTGTCGAGAACATTTAACATTGATGTAAAGTCAATTGGTTAGTATATGAAAATGACAAGAATGTGAGACAATCAATCTATGCAATGTATAATCATTTAATACAATTAAAAAGTTAACATCTAAATTGAATGCTACAATAAGCTATGTAAATTACATGTAAGCTCTTGAAACTAATAACTCAACAAAATTACCTTTCTTTGAACAGTAGTTGTGGTGTTGGAGGCTAGGAAATGTGGCACCTTACTCACAAGAGAAAAATGAGATCGACACATATATATTAATATATAGTTTATTTAATGTCAATTTAAATGAAATATGCATATACAATATAAAATTTGTAAACATGTAAGTACAAAAAGCTATACTATATAGCTCTTTAGGCCAAATGGAATGGTTGTCATGGTGCATTGATGGACTTGTCTCAAATAATCCTTAGACATCAACTATTATATCCTATATATAAATATACATATTAGTATTAATATCTCTTATAAATATTAATTTTTAAAATTATTTTATGTACTGTAAAATTACAAGTTAAGTCTTACCGGTGTTTCAACTTTGGCACCAGATGACTCTCCAACATATGCTCTCGCCTCTTTCATCTCATCTCCTACATGTGACATGTGATGGACCTCATACTTGATTGTGTCGATGTGAGACTCAATATAATTTCAGAGAGGGCCCAAACATGTGCACTTGCACATAGTGCAAGCATGTGGCACACAAATGTGTGGAGATGATGAGGGCACACCGCCATCAACTAATCCATTTGACATATAAAGGTCAGCGGACTAAGAAAATTGAGAGCACTTGATGATCAAATGACGAGTTAGAGAGTGTATGTTCGTGATTCTCTATGGAGCTACATTGACAAAATTGTATGGATATTGTATAGGAGGTGGGAGAGGAATAGGAGGGGGAACATATGGACCTTGTACCACTCAAATTGCCCTAGGTCTATCCTAAGGTATTCCTCATGTTGGTTCCCAAAACCGTAGGTTGTCAAACCCTAAAAGTATGCCAAGATTTATAATCAAGTTCAACATCGATTTTGGCCAAAGAACGAGATTGATAAAAATGATCAAAACTCTCCAACACTTTAGGCTTTTCTTTGCCTAGGCGGGTGTACCTTTTAATGACCAAGCATATTATAACTTTCTATAAAACTTTCAATTAGCCTCTACTTCAAAATGGCATGAATATCTAAAATAGATAATTATTTACAAACTAACTCGTACTCCTACTTCTACAACATGAAATTGAAAATGTATATAAATGAATGTTTTAGGAATTTGTCCTTTTAAGGTTTTAATGATAAGTGCCTTATATCCATTGGGCAATGGAGTCAAAATGATATTTATGTCTCCTTTGATTGGCTTAACTCAAGTTATTAAGCACTTTGACTATCAGTGCCTTACACAGATATGTTGGAAATTCTTATTATCAGGCTCTTCTTTAACAATCCAAAATAAATTCTTCCTATCACTAGGACTTATCTGAATGAGTTAAAAACTGCCTTACAGGAGCCAATCATAATGAATCTCACAAGAACAACAAATGTGTTTTGATAAGCCAAAGTATATCCTTAATATATTGGCTTAAATGATAAGAAAAACCTAAGTTGGAGACAACCAAATAATAATTTATTAATGATTACAATACAACAACTGAACATCAACTATTGAAACGCCGGTTGAATTATTACTTCCATTGCTTCATTTTAAAAAGGACTATACATATAATTGATTCTTTATTCTCATTCCAATTCTAATTTTTATTCTACTTCTTATCTCTTTTTTTTTTTTCCTCGATCCTGATTTCTCTTTTATAAAGTTAAGAGAGTGCTTCACACCATCACAAATTTTATTAACAAAACTCGTACAACTACTTTAAATAAAAAAATATTTAGTTCACTTTGTTATTAATTTGATATTTTTTTATTTTACTCTCATAAATGATATTCACACATAAGAAATTACCACGTTACCATGATTTGAGCTATCGTGATTCAAAATCACTTCATTATAAGATCACTATATGAAAATACTTATCGTTAAAAATATTCACTTCCTGGGTGAAGCATTCTACATTTCACTATTACATTCCTTCGATGAAACATTTTCTCCCTTTAGTTTCATTTAAAAAATAATTATCAATTTACTCTTTCCCTCGGATATTTCACTCCTCATGTGAAATGAATTTCGCCCAAGCTCCTCTCTAAATTCATCCACCAGTTTATTTTGTGCAAAAATTCTTTATCCTTTTTATCATTCCCTTATCTTTTGAAGCCGCAATTATACCTTTAGAAGAGCAAGTCCACCATAATAAAAATTTAGCCTTTCTGTGCATATTAAGATTTTTCTTGGTGATAGGCCATCAACACAAAACTATGTGCCATCTTGTTATTTTTAATATGATTATATCAATCTTTTATCTCCTTTGTCTTTCATTAATCTCCTTACTATTCGATCCTCACACACCTGCCCACTTTTGCATAGATGTTTCAGAGAAGATATAACTTGCAGCATTTTTAGGATCCAACTAAAAGCAGTTTTGGAAATACTTAGCCCATATTCATAACTAAAAGCAGTTTTGGAAATACTTAGCCCATATTCATATATGATCTATAGGCAGCAAGAAAACACGTCCATACTACCACCACAGGTATGACAGGAATCCTAAAAATATCTAGAGTGCTCCATTGATTCTAAGGTTTTAAGAATCTCCTTGCGAATTCCATATTGTGCACATTCTGCAATCACTCATTTCATTCCTTAAGTCAACATCTCTTTGACACATTTTGTCAAGAGTTCATGTGTCATGCTTATGCTTATGCTTCTGCAGCTTGCGTGCATTTTCTTCCAAAGCGTTTGCAACCATAATACATGACAAAAATCTCCCTATCAACAACATGTTTTGATAACCTATTCCAAGGCACGTACTCGTTCTGAAGCTTCAATTTTGACATGCACTGGGAAATACCAGCAACAGATGAGGATTCTGCCTTTATACCTGCCGATTGCATTTGCTGAAAGTTTCTAAAGTCTTTTCAACAAATCATTTATTCTACAGTCCTTGCGTTGCACGTGTCGATGTATTTGATGACTTAGGGTTTCTCCCTTCGTTGAAGAGAACTATAATCGAGGAGACAATTTAATTGTCTCTCCGATAATTATCTGCTTTGGTAATCTTCTTACTCATCGAGGAGACTTTATGGCATCAATGACTAGAAATTTTATGAGTGTCTTCGATACGCTATTTATAATGTATTTCCATGAGGCATTTTGGCGAAGGTCCATATGCTTGTTCAATACTTCCACAATTTGCATACAAGTCTACGAAGGCAAAAATCTACTTTTCACTGTGCTCCAGTGGATGCTCATTTAATGTTTCAAATATCTCATTCTGGCGCAGGCACTATGAATGATGGAAAACATTATGGAATTTATTTTTCAATTACCAATTGTATGTTCTTCTAAGCTTCTAAAGTCATTGCAATTATGGCATTCCACACGACCATATTGAGGCAATCCGCAAAATACATTGTAAGTCTTATCCTTATTTCCTCATTTTACAAACATATCTACCATGACATTTTCAATCGTAACATCTAGCAAAAAATCTCTGTTCTTTATACGTTGATGGATGTCCATATGCTGTCCTAAAGCTCCTATTGAGCACACAGAGAAATTAATGCTGGCAGCGGTTGTGGAATTTAGCTTCTTACCTGTCAATCACATTTTCTTCGAAGTCTTCAAAAACCTTTTAGCAAGTCCATGAGACTGTATTGCTTCGAGGCATTGTTCAAATAGTTCATGCGCCTTGCTGATGTTTCCACCGTTCGTGGACATTTGGCAAACATTCTCTATCCTTTGTACTTTGATGGATAGCTTTACGCGCATATTGTGCATACATGTCTTCCAAGGCAGTTGCAACTGCAACATCTGACAATAATCCCCCATCGATCGAAGGATGACCATAGCATGTTCTAGAGCTCACAGTTTGACGTTTTAGGGTTTCTCATTTCCTTCATCGAGGAGTGATGCAGGAGCATCCCCGGTTCATAGCAATCTTGTATCAACCAAAAACATTTTCTTTTCGTTTGCAGTTTCAGCATTTCTTTCTGTGTCCCGGTTTTGGCTCACCGGATTCTGTGGAGCTAGATTCTACTTGAACACTTGATCATCTTTCTTATTTTCAGACCACATCGCATTTGGATCATTTTCCGGCAAGTTATCGCTATCGGTTTTCTTGATAGTTTCCTGTTACCGGTTGATAGTTTCTTGTTACCGGTTGCCTGGACCTATTTTGGTGATCTACAGGAACCCCTTCCGAAGCTTGTGGAGCCTTGGGTGTTGATTCTGATGTCCCTTGGCGTGTGGCCAACTCTTTTCCTGCGATCTACACTTCATCCTTTGGATTTTCCGGAAGAATCTCTTGGCGGAGGCTGACCTTGTTGGTTTTACACGTTAGGTCTTGTTCTTTGGGTTTTGATCCCTTTTTGGGCTGACCGGATCCCCTTGGATCGTATATATAATTGTAATTGCGCATTAGAATGGAACAATCGAATAATCAGGTAGCTAGACTGAGCATAGAAGATAGATCTTAAGATTGAAGGTCCCGGTTGTAACCTATTTTGTATTTTGAGCATGTTCTAGCAGGCTTGTGAGCCGAATTTTGTAACCCGGTTGTTTTTTTTGTTTTTTTTCAATAAAAGTGGATTATTCCACTAAACTTTTTTATTAATATTTTGTAACCCGGTTGTTACCGGTTGGTTGTAATCAATTTTCATGTTATAATACAATCTGTTATGCATTGCCTCCATCATATCTTTGTCTTTCCGTTGTGTTACTCTTGCTGACCGGTCCAGATTGATCTCTTTGAGGTCCCTCCTAACCGGTGACTGCTTCAAGGAGACATTAGCATCAACGTGACAGTTTTCTTCTCTCATCGGTGTTTTAATTGTCTCTTCGATGCATATTTTCATCAAGGAGACAATAGACCTTGATGAGACTTTTTTAAAGTCTATTTGAACTTTGTTGTGCCAAACGTGTGAATAGGATAGGGGGCCCACAATATAGGTTTGCCATGCATCATTCGTCAATTAGACTTTATCAATATGCATAATGATTTTAAATAGTTTTCATTTCACTCTTTTATATATATATATATTTCCTCCTTTTAATCTTGTCAAATGTATCAATAATGAATTTAAATCATTTTAGAATGATTTCAATGACCTTTCATCTGACTTCGAATATCACTCCTGGACTCTCGGAAAACATGGAGTCATTGTATCTTTAAACAAATTATCACTTCTTAAATCAAAGTGATTTAATTAATAAAGATTTGGAATTGAATTTAAGATAGTTCTCAAGTGCATGTTGGGTCCTTTTGTTGTTGTAACTCATATTGAGGGGACTATATTCCACCAATGAGTTTTATCCTTTATTCCTTCAATCAATGTGAAATTTGACTGTCATATAAATGCTGGAAGAAATATTTCACCTCGTTATTATACAACGATTAAATATAACCTTTTATTAAAGCTTCTCCTTTCTTCGTGCATGGGCCCCACCAAATACATGTAAGTCGTGATATGATTTATGATTTTGAAAATCACTTTTGATCTTCCCCTAAAACAATAAACCACATAACCATTTAAATCATAGGATGATTTAAACAAAGTATTAAAATCAAGCTCAAGAATGATACTGTAATGGCTGTGAGACCAATTGGGTTCCCTTGTGGACCCGGCTGATTTTTTTTTTTTTTTTGACAACTGCCATCAAACCTTTTCAAACTGGTACTGAGAATGAACCCAAGTGAATTTGAATCCGAAGAACAAAACTAAGGATCATCAGATAGTGCATTTTCAAACTTCTGCAAAAGTGACTAAACTGTACTTGTTGCATCTGGAATCGACCTGGAAACCTAATCAAACCTCATCTTGAGACCACAAAAACTGGTAGTGTTAGCATTATGCTATATGTTGCCATTCGTGTCGAATCTTGTGGTCTGGATTAGGTCCGGATGTGGTATGTTGAGCAACAGTGTTTGTATGAGATGTTGTTGGGCATTTGGAGATTTCACGGATGTCTTAGATTTTTGGAAGATGTGTTGTTGATACTACTCAATGCTATTTTTGGGTCCGTATTGATCCAGAAATCGAGGATTTTGGTCTGAACCTTGAAGTTGTGTAACGAAAGTTGTATAGCGTGTGGATAATGTTTTGGGTCTGGCTTTGGCAATGTATGTAATGTGTTGATGTTTTCGATGAAGAACATTTTTATTTGGTCCACTTATCATTCCTTCCCACCACCAGAATGTTTAGTGGTGACCTATGTTGGAGTACAATGAACACTGAGAGGGGGGAGGGGGTGAATCAGTGTTCATACACAATTTCTTACTTTTTAAGATCTTTTCAAACTTTGACAAACTTGAGCAATGTAAGTAAATAGAATAGATAGACTTTGACAAACTTGAGCAATGTAAAACAAATAGAATAGATAGCATAATAGACAAAACATACACAAGAATATGACACAATGATATGTCCTAAGTGGAAACTCTCTTGGAGAATAAAACCACTCAAAAATTGCCTCATTGGCTATTTGTATGTCTCACTGACAATGCTATCACACTGATAGTCTTTTTCAATGCCTCACTGGATGATCAACACTTTTCACAACAAATTTGACTAAATTTACATACAGAGTTTCTGCTTTGTTTCACTTCTTATCATCTTCTAATCTCATATGAGAATTAGAAGCAATTGTACAACATCTCGGTGTTCAAATACAAGATACCATTGTACATGTACATATACAAACACAGTAGTATCATGCAGAGAATAATTTGTTCACATACACAACACTAACATGCATATAGAAGAAATGCACAGTAGTATACTATATAGAACTATACGAGAGACTAATTTGATATTCAATAATATTTCACAAATCTGATTCAATCTAAGTAATTCATCACAATGATATCTCTGTGAAAACAAAAGTCTGTGTACTAAACAACAAGATGATAAATCTGGTTAAGCCAACTTCATACTCTATCTCCAAGAAAGCCTTCCACACAATGCATATAAAATGTCTTTTGTCAACACGTAGAAAATCTGCCATTGTTCAAAACTGTAGATCAAAAACCAACTGATTTCATCTTAACTGTCATTAACAAAATCTTGTTTGAAACTGAAAAAGAGTTCTATTATCTGCTAACAATAGAAAATACCTGCTCAAGTATACACAGGGTTAACAAGAGAATGAATACCCACAATGATACAAAGGAAAGACAGTGTATGACTAACCCTTGAATAGGGTTGGAAACCTTGGTTTGAGAATTAAACCTTTAACCTACTATGATAGGGTTAACAGACTATAAAAATATTTGCATATGATACTGAAACTAAGCATTATTTAAATCTTTCAAATACCCTTAACTAGGGTTTACCTCTTTCTCATACATACTCTAACAAGGGTTTTTCAAAACAAAATTTAAAACACCATTCCTTAACAAGAAACTGTTACTGCACAGGAGAAACCCTTTCTTAGAAAGAAAACATTAACAATTTTACTGATTTAATAGACAAAAAGCCCCTTTTCGAAACAAAATGTTAATACAAACCCTTTACACCAAACAGAGATAAAAACTGTTAACACAACCAATAAACTCTTTCAGATTTGACAAACAAGAAAAGGGATTAAGGAAACGAAACACCTGTTAATGCATTATTCTCTTTCCACAACGAAATTTCCTCAAACTGCTAATGCCAAGCCAAACTATCATCCTGTAACCGTCTATAAAAAATCTGTTCCATCTCTCTCCATCCACACTGTATCAGTATGGTAGTAAGAAGCCCTAACTATTGAAACTGTGCCCTAGTTTCGAGGGCTGGCACAAATGAGCCAAATATAATGAAATACAAAATAAGCTTGAACCCTTGATTTTGCCGTTTACACAAACGACTTAGGTACATATAAAGTGCCGCTCAAATCACTTCCACTTAAGGTGCATTTCGGTGGGAAAGATTTTAATAAGTTTTAAATATCATACCCACCACCTAGTCACTTAAAGTGACTATAACTCATTCAACATTTTCAACATCTTAGGCTTATAAAATATGTCTTATGAATATTGCATTTAGACATTATCCCATGGCTTTTGCACATAACTATGTAACCAAATGCAAGAACCTTTACACATGTAACGACAACCTTTCCGAATTGTAAAGTGACAAATTCTCAGTAATATATCCCAAGGATATCACAAGGAACCAATGTGATATTGAAATGTAACAATTAGAAAATGCACCATATTACCTTGAGATGTTTGACATTAATGTCACTAATAACATATCAACCAACTATAGTCACTATACCAACATCATGAGTGCCAATGTGAATCAACATGAAATGCCACCAAGTAGCCCTTAACCTTGTAATATGAATGCCAATAATAACATAAAGTCAATATCAGTGTTATCAAGAATCAATGTCTCTATCTCTATCTATAATGTCAGTGTACCTAGTAACTGAGCAATGCAAGAGGATGTACCAAACAGACAAACTGTTGTAAAGATATACCAATAAAGAATCATGCTATCACTGTCATATGTAAACCAAATTCTGAACATGTCAACACAATAAACCATATACCTTCAACCTGTATCACTGAACCTGTATACCAACATCAATGAACTTTGCCAAATCAAATATCCAAGGAGTTGTACATTGTTCAACAGGATACCATATAGTCCATGTTGCCGGGAATAATCATTATGTTATGTTGTCATATTATGTTTATGTTGTCGTCGGTAATAATGAGTTACGACAGTCAGTTAGTTAGTCGTCCTGAAGGGCAGTTGGACATGACGGTTGGTCGCACCCCTTCGGGTATTATATATTGCATACCGTTCCTTCTTAGTATCATCATGATAGTCGTATCTGGGTGTAATGTTATAAACACTTGATGTACATGGACTGTTGAATTAATACAGAGACTGGTTATTTAATATATTTCCATTATGTTCTGTGCATTTACTTTCTGCATTTAATTGTTTACCCGTATGTGGCAAACATTTGGTGTCGTTGCCTAGACATACTTGGAAATGGAAGACGTGGATGGCGCACGGACACGATGGGCCTACCCATTGGTGAGATAAACCTAGAGGTCGACGACGCGCAAACAGAGCTCTACAGCGGAGAAGACACTACGACGAGGGAATTTTCAATTCTGCTCCAGGTAGCCATTGAGACCTACGTCCGACGAGAGGCCACAGAGGCTGACATCCCACCAAGTGCCATGTGGACAGTGCTGGAGGTTAGCTCCACAGTAAATCGGTTGATGAACCACCTTCCCCGGTTGCTTGCACAGGCATCACTGGCACAACAAGCTCGCCTGGAGGAGATTGCCCGGGAAGAGCGACGCCAACAAATCCTCCAACAGTACAAAGAAAGCAGCCGTCGGGAAGTGGAGCGGGATGGCACGAGGCCAGGAAGGAATTGAACCCTGAATCCCATAGGGATAAAGGAACATTCTATATTCAAATAAAGGTGTCATAATATTGACACGAGTTGTATCTGACAAAATGAATTAATAAAGGCGTGTTCTAGTTTATGTGTTGTGAATTATGGAAATGTATGGGAATTAATGCCCAACCTATTAAATAAAGATAGAAATAAGAAAGCAGAAACGGACAAGTGGGAGGCCGTGCAGAGGGCCTTGATTTTGGAACAACGAGTAGAATGTAGACGGAGGCCGAGGCAACTTGCCGAAGGACGACCTGCCGAGGGGTTGCCCGAAGGGAACCAAGGAGGTGTCATGGAGGGTGCAGAAGCTGAGGGAAATTTCTACGCGTCGCCAGAACATCGTAGGGTGAGAAGCCACGAAGAGTTTCTGGAGGAAACAAGGTTATGGAGAAATCTAGTCAAAGAGACTCGGGGTCAGTTTAGAAACTTATCCCTTACGCCACGAAGTGAGGATCACCAAAGGGAGCTAGGAGTGGGTGCGGGTGAGAACGGAGGGGAGGACAACCATATGGTTGTAGGTGCCACACATAGCAAGCAAAACACCGTACCTCCAGTCACCCACGTAGGACACACCACCGACGCCGGAGGGAGCGGCGCACAGACACAGCCACAGCCACCTCTAGGAAGACAACCCCCATCAATGGTGGGCAAACAAAAGTTGCCTAAATTCAACGAAGATGGCAATGATGACCCTGTACGGCACTGCCGTACGTGTGAGGCAATATGGTCAGCCAACGGGGTAGTTGACAAAGCGGATTGGGTGGTGCAGTTCCCTGCCACCCTGAGAGGGATAGCCATTGATTGGTACTTTGATGTGGATAAAGTAAAGGTGGGAACATGGGATGAACTATAGAAAGCTTTCGAGAAGGAGTTTCAACTCCTTCGAGATGATAATGAGATCATGGCGGAGATATTTAGCACAAAACAGGGAAAGCACGAGACAGTGCGAACATACAGCCGATGGTTAAAGGAGTTACTAGGGAAGATGGAGAACCAGCCGACTGACGGACTAAAGAAAAGATGGTTCGTGGAAGGGTTGCGGTCATCCCTGAGGAGAAAGATGAAAATTGTACCGCCCACCTCATACGATGATGCGTACAACCGCGCAATGGATTTGGAAAGTGAAGGCAAAACATCGCAGAAGAAAAAGGACAAGTCCTCTACAGAAGAAGAGTCCTCGGGAGAAAGCAGCAGTGACGAATCATCAAGTAAGAAGGTGCAAGCTCTTCAAGAGGATATGCACCGTATGCTGAAGGAATTTAAGAACATGAAAGGAAGCACGAGCAAAAACGAAGAGGTGTGGTGCACTGATTGTAAGGAAGAAGGCCACACAAAAGGCACCTGCCCGAAGAAGGCCTTTTGTGAGATTTGCCAAGTGATGGGACACTCCATCAAGGAATGCCCATACAACATGAAAACCCGAAGTACGCAAATGAGCCAAGTGTTGTTCACGGAGCAAGCCACAACATCCGCACCAACGGGTACGGCCCAGCAAACCAACACAACGGCATCATCTGGAGGTTACCGAGACAACAGACGCGGCGGCAGAAGGAATAACAACAATAACAATAACGGAAGCCGTATCCAATATGACGCCAAGGGCCGGCCAATGATCCAATGTAGGGCCTGTAATCAGTGGGGGCACTTCGCCTGCGATTGCACGAAGGAAGCCACCCCTCAGCACCTCTGCCGATGGTGTGGGCCAGGCGACCATGAGGATGCAAATTGCCCAAAGGCAGGGGTTAATCTCCTCAACATTGAGAAGGCTGAGAAGACTGGTGAGAAAGAAGTACTGGCGATCACCCGCGCTCAGACGAAAAAGGCCACTTATCCCAACCCCCGTACGAAGAAGGAGAGATTACGGGAGGCAAAGGCCAATATTGAACGTGAGATGAAGGCCGAACGACGGAACAACGAGGTGGTGAGTACATCATCCCGTACGGAAGCTGAAAATAACATCATTGGGCAAGTACTGCAGATGGAAGTACCTATAAGGGTAAAGGACCTTCTAGAAACAATGCCACAGTTAAGAACCGCCATTTTTAAGTCCATACAAACCACTGCGCAGGCACCTTTGCGTGCCACATGGGCGGAAGTTCCGTTCAGCCCCTCGGCTGACCCAATGTTCTTGGCCTTAAATAGTGGTCGGCGTCCTGCTGTAGTAGAGATGGGAATTCTCGGGGCTATCCTCAAAGACACCATCGTGGACAGAGGTTCGAGGGTGAATGTACTGCCAGAGGATACGTGGAAGAAGCTGGGGAAGCCAACACTATGGCCACCCACGTTCAACTTGGTAGGTGCAGACCAGCGCGGCATCAAGCCACTCGGCACCTTGATGGCCCAGCTAGTCACCATCGGCATGCAACCCTTCATACTAGATTTTGTGGTAATCCGACTGAAGAAGAAGGGGTACAACGCCATCTTAGGCAGAGGGTGGCTGGTTATAGTAAAGGTGAACCACGACTGGAAAAAGAACACCCTTTCTATGGAGAAAATGGGGCGGAAGTACACCATTGATCTGAGGATCCAGGTTGTCGGCGAGGAACTGGCATTATCTTCGGAATCGAAGGGTGAAGGAAAAGGCAACCTGAGGGACGAAGGACGAGGCTGTAGGGAGCTCGACGACGAAGGAATTCTCAAACTAGGAGAGTGCTCTGAGGATGAGATAGGGTCATTGAACAGGCTCTTCCACTGGTAGATGGAGGATTACGAAATGTTCCAAAGCTACAGGCTCGAAGTAGAGGAACCAGAGCAAGCAACAGAGGAGTACCTGCCGGAATATAGAGAATATTGGAAGGGAGATGCCCCAAACCTCGGTGACGTAGATAATCCGAAGATCATTCGTGTCGGCAACGATTGGAACCCTGTGTGGAAGGCCGCAGCCTTCAAAATCTATATTATTATTATTCTTCTTTGTATGGGAAGGAGACCGTGGTCCCTGTAGAATTTGTGGTTCCAAGTCTTTGGATGGCCATTGAAAATAGACTTGCCACCAACGGGTCCAAATTGAAACCCTACCACGAGAAGTGCGCAGGGGACCCGAGAGGCTGGAAGGACATCCGAGAGTCCGGAGGGGAACCCGATAGGATGGAAGGGGACCTGAGAGGCTGGGCAGGCGACTCGAGAGGCATGGGACCAAAGCGGGAGACTCTCGGGCGAGGCAAACGAGAAAGGGTGATCCCAGAGGTACGAAACCCAAGCCAAATTAAAAAATAAAAAATAAAAAAATAAAAAATTCGTACGATCCGTACGTCAAAAAAAAAAAAGGAAAAGAAAAGAACGATGTGGAAACCACCGTGCGGTGGCAACACTGGCAATGGCGACACCAACGGTGGGACCACCGTTCGGTGGCGACATCAACGGTGGGACCACCGTGCGGTGGCGACATCGACGGTGGCAACACCGTGCGGTGGCGACACCGATGGTGGGACCACCGTGCGGTGGATACCACCGCTGCTGCAAGCAATAAAACACGCAGCAGCCCAAACGCAAAAATAAAACACCCGCACAAATATGCAGCCCCTGCACAAACGTACTCCACCCAACAACGCAGCGCCCACACAAGCACAGGGCAGGCACACGCAAGGCATACGCAACCATACACAGCCATCTAGGAGGTAGTTAAGCGTTCAGCGTGCAGAAGGAGGCCCGTATGGTGTGTATGGTAGATGGTTGGTCGTGTATTCCATATGGGGTGATCCATACGGTGGAGGGGTGTTGACCGCACGGGAAGGTGGCCGTACGATTGGAGGTGTCAGTGTTGTTGTTGACCGTACAGGGAGGTTGTATGGCCGGGTGCCATCGGGGACATTACAGTGGAAAAAAAAACGACGACGACCAGATTGAAAAATCATTCGATGACATCTGGAGCCAGGACGCTGAAAAATATTAGAGTGGAGAAGAAGGGTTTTGACATCTTAAAATATCACAGAAATGATGCGCGCCATGGACTTTCGGGTGGTTCTGAGGGTTGTAAATTGGTGTTGGCGGCGGGGGCGCTGCCCCAAACCCCCAATTTATTTTTGAGCTACAATACACTTTTTGAGTTGGGCGAAGGGCATCGAAGAAGGCACGGTAAGTGTTGGGTTGTCCCGTACTGTGAGAAAGAAGCCTGAAGCTTAGCATTGGCGGGAAGCCATACACCGTAGAGGGAGACAGATTTGGAGGTTGCGAACAAGCAGAGTTTGAAGGAAGGCATTGTAGGCACGCGAAGTCGTACGGTACCAGGGAGTTATTAAGTTCAATTATTAGCCTTTGGGGAGTGTGATGGAGGATTTGAGGCATCTCCTAGCCTTGGTGCCAGAGGGTTGTGGCCACCTCCAGGCAGGAATGGTACGCTTTGATGAACTCGGAGTATGTCTTGGCTGGACGTGAGGTTGCCTTGGTGGATGCACAGAGGGCTCGGGAGGAGCTGACCACCAGGTTGGAGGCAATAGTAGCATGAGACTCAGCTCAGCGTACCTAGGAGTTGGATGCCGAGAGGGCAGCACAGGTGGCTATCGAGGACAAATTGGCTAGGGAGACAGTATCATTTGAGTAGCAGTTGGTGGAGGCTGAGATTGAAAAGCGTGTTTTGCAGACAAGTTTGGTTTAGGCACAAGAGGATTGTGATGTCAAAGGAAGCACTAATGGTGAAATCCACACTTGAGCATCGGATGGTAGCAGAAAAGGGTTTTCAGGCGAGGGCGCAGCAGGTGTATGAGTTCCACGCTCGACTAGTGTTCACAGTTCCTGCAGTTCTCTACCTTGGTTTTGTTTAATGTCATCTCTATTTTGTATTAAGTCGTCAGGAGATGACTTCTTTTCTTGGGGGGGATGATGTTGCCGAGAATAATCATTATGTTATGTTGTCATATTATGTTTATGTTGTTGTCGGTAATAATGAGTTACAACAGTCAGTTAGTTAGTCATCCCGAAGGGCAGTTGGACGCGACGGTTGGTCGCACCCCTTCGGGTATTATATATTGCATACCGTTCCTTCTTAGTATCATCATGATAGTCGTATCTGGGTGTAATGTTATAAACACTTGATGTACATGGACTGTTGAATTAATACAGAGACTGGTTATTTAATATATTTCCATTATGTTCTGTGCATTTACTTTCTGCATTTAATCGTTTACCCGTATGTGGCAAACAGTCCAAAGTGTATATGACCACACAATGAATCATTATGTGCTAAAGATCTCATTTAGGCCAATAATGCAATACTGACGCATGATGCCTTACCAATGCTTTACCAATCCAACATGAATGAATATTGACCAATGAACCAACATGGCACATATGTATTTTTTGTCATTAAGGACAAAAACTGAAGGTGAGTCAACAAACTCCCCCTTTGTCCTTGATGGCAAAACACAAATCTCTCTCCCCCTTTTTGCATCAAAGATAAAGGGCAGAAAGAGATGTGTAGTGCCTCAATTATATCCCAAGAAATGAACCATTCTATACCATTTCTTTTACAAGACCAAAGCAATTGTTGATATCTCAACAAAGTAATATAGAGAACTCATAACAAAACATATGATAAGGATGCATAAAATCTGAACCAATCAAAATATAGCATCCAAGTCATGTAAAAAGACAACAACTGAATGTGGATGCAATAAATCGTTTGATCATGGCAAGCTGAAAAACATATCAACTAAAATAATATACCTGCTCTGCAAACATCACTGCATTTGGCACATATTTTGTCTTGTCACATCAAGGAGACCTGTCAGATTTCAATTTATAAAGATCAAGGCTAATATACAACTGTTCCATCTGAACACAACTAAGAATAACTAAACAAAATGAAATCTGCACATGCAAGAACAACAAATCTCTGCAATAATTCTCATCTATACTGCAAAGTCATCAACAAAATCTGTTCAAGATCAAAACATCTCTCAAATGGTCAAACTGCAACTTCAATATGCAACTGAAATACTGATCAAACTTGCTCAAAGTTCAAGTTACAATACCAAAAAATGCATGCTCAAATAATACATGCAATCACATTTCTCCTCCTTAACTCTATGAACTTGAGTATACCAAGTTAAAGAAAATATGACACCATAAGTAAAGATAAAATCTCAAACTCATGAAATCTCTATCACATAGAAACATAAATACAAGTACCCCTTCTGTGACCATTACAATGTCTCTGTACCAAAATGAGATGTCACTGTAATACCAACTGAAATGATGCAAGAGATTAAAAAATACATGTGAATATACAATCATGTATCATAGTATCACTGAAGCAATGCCAATAATGCCAAGCTGAAACAGGGTTATAAAATATTTATGAAAGTTACCCCTAAACCTGTACATATCTGAGCATATTTTTGCAGGCATCTTGTATTTTCTCTTCACCTGCTACCAATCAAGTTATTGATAAGACTATGATACCTGTTGAAGAAATTCATTCCACTTGGAGCAGTGATCCTGTAATACAAATAAGAATATGTATCCCTTTGTAGTGTGCAGCAATATGTTAGACATAGAGCCCTTCTAACTAGAGCCAAAGCACCATTGTATCAACACATCATTGTACAACCATTAAGGCAAAGTAGGTCTTTAACCTCCCAAGTCCAATCACAGTCATAGACATAACCAAACTATAAATTATCATTCATGTCAATGCCATTCACTAATGTGAGAGCAACAACAATGTAAAGTGAGTGGTAAGGGTTTGAATTTCAAACAAACAAAGGCTACAAACACTATCTCCCTATGAGTAATAGCTTTTGATAACCTACTCACTGGATGAAATTGAAGCAACCCAAGACTAGATCCTTGATATCTACTTAATCACACATTTCTGTCTTTAATGCACTCAACAAACTTGTGATCCAATTTGAATAACCAGACATAAGTTCCTCTAAATGATTTGAGAAACAATGACCCCAACATAATATCTATTCTTCCATTTTCATCAATCACAATACTTCATATAACTCTTTCAAAAACCTTTTATCATCTTTGCTCAACTCATTATGTGCTGTCAAAATATCTGTGCACTTCCCCTAAATGTATGGATGTCATGACTTTAGAAGTATCTCCATACCACTGCCATACTATAGATAGGACAAACTATACACATAGATACCTCTTTGTGTAACACTTTGTAAGAATGAACCCTTGTAGCAACTATTACGAATACCATTAGCATTGTCAAAAAAAATTGTCAAGAAGGTCTGAAATATTTTCAAAACAACCATGGTATCATTTTCAATAATGTCAAACCAAAGTGTTCTATTAAATTATTCTTCATTGTCACTGTGAGTGATTTTCATTGTCTTTGTGACTAAGTATTTTAATACACAAGGATTGAACATCCTTTTAACTTTCTTGTGGGGGTAAAAGATAAAATGTTTTACAACTCCCCAAGATAAGACATTCTCTCTAAGAACTTGAAAAAATATCTTGTGTCTTATGCACAAGATCTGATTCTGCCTTTTCTTCTTGTGGTTTTATTCTCCAGACTTTCATAGGGCCTTGAATTTATATAATCATATCTTCCATGCATCCCACAGTTTCTAGCTAGATGGCCTACTTTATTGCAATTATAGCAAACAATATTATAGTTCTGATTTGACACATTATGAATTTTACAATTTCTTGCCCTATGACTATATTTATGACAAACATAGCAATAACCATCAAACTGAAAATAGTTATACCTCATTGGATAATATTCTCTAGTAGATGAAGACCTTGTGTACTAGTTGTTCCTGCCTTTGTGTTGTCTTCTATCACTATCCTTGTTTTCTGTTTCAAGTGCAGTAGAATGATAATTCAAGTCTACCTTGTTCCTTGGAGTCTATCTAACTGTGAATTTCTTTCCATCTGCCGTTGCAAACACTGTCTCATTTTTGGACTCATTTTGAACACCAGAGATTTGTCCTTTTTCAAACCCTAAACCTAACAAATCCTTGTGACTTTTCTGATTACACAACATTTCATTCAATGCATTTGTGCCTTTCACACATTTTTTCATCTTGATGTTTTCAAAATCTTTTCTCAAGGCAACTACTACTTCTTCAAGTTTTTGGCACTCAAAAGTTTTAATTTCCAAATCTATTTTAGTTACTTTTGCTATTCTCTTAGCCTCTTCTTCTTTTCTCTTGACTTCTTCAAGTTGATTCTTACACTCTGTGATTATGTAATGTCCCTGGTAGCTAGAGACTACTGTCTTGCAAACAGATTGTTAGAATACAACAAATATATATATATATATAACTGATCTAACTTGCAATTTAACTTTTAAAATTCTTAATTATCATAATCACAATTCTCATCAAATAAAAAGGATACGAATGCCATACGGAGATATGTCCTTAGGCGGCCGTGAAGCTCGCCTTCTTGGAACCCATCTTGGTTCCAACCCATCCAAGAAATTGAAGGTGAATTCGATTTCTGTCTTGGATGTAATTTCTTACTTCTAAGCCATCCAGGAAATCAAAGGTTAATTCGATTCCTGTCTTGGGTGTAATTTCTTATACCCAAGCCATCCAGGAAATCGAAGGTTAATTTGATTCCTGTCTTGGGTGTCATTTTTTACACCCAAGCCATCTAGGAAATCGAAGGTTAATTCGATTCCTGTCTTGGGTGTAATTTCTTACACCCAAACCATCCAAGGAAGACCATATGTCAATTCCTTGCCTTGGATGATGCATCTCATCATTCAAGTCCTTAGAGGAGACCGGCCAGATCCGTCTCTTCTTGGATGAACTTAGTCAACCAAGCCATATATATGCATATAGATATTCAGTATATATACTTCCCTAGGGATTATCATAATCCCTCCCTTAGAATAAGTGAGTTTCCTCCCTATAGCCTCCAACATGTAATCACATTTATAATACATTTTTGCATTTGATTACTATTTTCCATTCCATAATCCACATTTACATATTCCCGATTTAACATGTATTCTAACATATATTCATAAAAATGTTCATTAATCAATATTCACATTTATTTCTTTAACATATATTTCTACTATTCATTGATATGTATTTATTACTTATGTTCATACATATTCATTAACACCTAAGAACTATTCATTAACATATATATTAAAATTTTCGTTACTTATATTCCTCAACATATGTATTAAAATATTCATTAATATATATATATATTAAAACATTTATTAATAATGTTCATTAATATATATATTCTAATATTCATTATTAATATTCATTAATATATATATTCTAATATTCATTATTGATATTCATTAATATGTAAATTAGAATATTTATTAATTATATTCCCTTATATATACATTATGACATCCTTACCTATCTGCACCCGCCGTAGTAAATTTTGGTCTGCAGTTCCTTGTTGCTGTTCACAGTGTTCCTTACACCTTGCGCTGCCTCCCTTTCCCTCTCCATAGCCTTGCGGCGATCTTCCTTAATACCCCGTGGAGGGGAAGGGTCGTATCCTTTAATCTCTTAATCAATTATACTTTGTACTTGGGTAAGGAGTCGCTACTTATATTTGTAATGGCAGTCATTTATAATTGATCGTTGTCTTCTAGACAATCTCCTTTTAAATTTTAATAATTAACAAATATCTTCCCTAGCTTAAATGCTATCCTTCTAGATATAGTCGCACCTTTCCAAAATAACACCAAAGAGGATCACTGTTTTGTTTGTTATTGCTTCCTTAATCATCTTTTACTAAGTCTTTGACTTAAGCATATAAGTCGCTGACTTTTGCCTTCATAAGTCGTTGTTCTTAATAGCTTCTACCGTTGTTGTTTATTAAGCATACCGACCGCTACCTTTGCTATGTAATTCACTATTATATTTCTCAAGCACAATCAACTACCGTTAATCTCTATCGCTTCATTTAAAAATAAGAATTAAATCGCTGCACAATAACCTCCTTAATATTTTGTAGTCGTATTTCCTACTTTGTAAATTCTTTCCTTGGGTGATTATACTTTTTTGAGTTGTCTTTGTCTTCTTGGGTAGCTGCTCTCTTTAATTCAATTTCTAATAAATTCGCTGTTGCTTTTATTACCTATCTGAATTTGATTTAGAATATGTAAATTACGTTTATAATATAATATTAATTTATTTTTATTTGAATATATCAATAATATTATTAGTAATAGATATTAAAAAATGTTAATTAAATAATAATATTTAATAAATAAATTAATTTCAAATAATCATTCGTTGTTAATTATTATATTAACTATTAATTAATAATAATAATTGTTCTTATATATATATAACGATCAAGGAGGGGACATGACAGATTAGTTTTTCAACATTCTTAAGAGCAGGAAGAGTCTTAGTCTTAAACTCCCTTTCTTCTTGGAGTTGCTTTTATAACCTTTGATTCATCTTTTTGAGGTTTTTAAACTCATCTAGAGCAGTGATTAGTTCTCCCTCAAAATCAACCTCAAACTCATTGTCATCATACTGTTGTTCAAACTGACCCAGAGTAAGAACTTCTTCATTTTCAACAACAAAGTTGACTTCATTATCACTTATAGTCTCAATTGACAAGGACTTTTCTTGAGACAAAACTTCACAGGACTTGACAGGGGATGTTTGATTATCCTTTAGCTTGACACTAGTGTTTTCCTTTTCACCTTTGTTTCTTTTGTACTTGACCATAGTGAGTACTCCACTACCAGGAACGCCCTAAGTTTACTCTAAACAGGGTTTGGCTCTGATACCACTTGTTGGAGTACAATGAACACTGAGAGAGGTGGGGGGAATCGGTGTTCATACACAATTTCTTACTTTTTAACATCTTTTCAAACTTTGACAAACTTGAGCAATGTAAAGAAAATAGAATAGATAGCAGAATAGACAAAACATACACAAGAATATGACACAATAATATGTCCTGAGTGGAAACCCTCCTGAGGAATAAAACCACTCAAAAATTGCCTCACTAGCTTTATCTGAAATATTCTTTATACAATGCCTCACTGGCTGTTTTCTCACTGACAATGCTATCTCACTAATAGTCTTTTTCAATGCCTCACTGCACTTTCGATGCCTCACTGGTTGATCAACACTTTTCACAACAAATTTGACGGAATTTACATATAGAGTTTCTTCTTTGTTTCACTTCTTATCATTTTCTAATCTCATATGAGAATTAGAAGCAATTGTACAACATTTCTCAATGTTCAAATACAAGATACCATTGTACATTTACATATACAAACACAGTAGTATCATGCAGAGAATAATTTGTTCGCATACACAACACTAATATGCATGTAGAAGAAATGCATAGTAGCATACTGTATAGAACTATACAAGAGACTAATTTGATGTTCAATAATGTTTCACAAATCTGATTCAATCTAAGCAATTCGTCACAATGATATCTCTATGAAAACAAAAGTTTGTGTATAGAACAACAAGATGATAGATCTGGTTAAGCCATATTCATACTCTGTCTCCAAGAAAGCCTTCCACACAATGCATATATAATGTCTTTTGTTCAGAAAATTTGTTATTGTTCAAAACGGTAGATCAAAAACCAACTATTTTCATCTGAACTGTCCTTAACGAAATCTTGTTTGAAACTGAAAAAGAGTTATGTTATCTGCTAACAACAAAAAAAAACTACTCAAGTATACACAGGGTTAACAACAAAATGAATACCCACAATCATACAAAGCAAAGACAGTGTATGACTAACCCTTGACTAGGGTTGGAAACCTTGGTTCGAAAATTAAACCCTTAACCCAATGTGATAGGATTAACAAACTGTAAAAAATCTTTGCATATGATACAAAAACTAAGCATTATTTAAATCATTCAAATACCCTTAACTAGGGTTTACCTCTTTCTCATACATACTCTAACAAGGGTTTTTCAAAACAAAATTTAAAACACCATTCCTTAACAAGAAACTATTACTGCAAAGGAGAAACCCTTTCTTAGAAAGAAGACATTAACAATTTTACTGATGTAATAGACAAAAAACCTCTTTTCAAAACAATAACTTAACAAACCCTTTACACCAAATAGAGATAAAAACTGTTTAACACAACCAATAAACTTTTTCAGATTAGACAAACAAGAAAAGGGATTAAGAAAACGAAATACCTGTTAATGCATTCTTCTCTTTCCACTGTGAATTTTCCTCAAACTGTTAATGCCAAGCCAAACTATCATCCTGTAACCGTCTATCAAAAATATGTTCCATCTCTATCCATCCACACTGTATCGGTATGGTAGTAAGAAGCCCTAACTGCTGAAACTGTGCCCTAGCTTCAAGGGCTGGCACAAATGAGCCAAAATAATGAAATACAAAATAAGTTCAAACCCTTGATTTTGCCTTTTACACAAATGACTTATGTCCACATAAAGTGTAATGTCCCCATTTTGCGAGCATCGGAGTTTGTAAGAATTAGCCTATCATTTGACCCTCGTAGGCTAATAATTATTGATAGAGGGCCTCGTGTGGCAGTTACTTGGTGATTAGAGACATTACTCTTCAGCTGGATTCAGGTTTTGGCCTTTGCACAGGTTTTTTGACTCAGATTGGCACACTTACTATTTATAGTAAGTTACTATTTTGGGAGAGTCAGGGTTCCTATTAATAGAAAGACACCTGAGCAGAGCTTATTGGCAGTGTCGACCTTGATTGGGCCTTTGCAGCTATTTCTAGACTCAGTTCCACATACTTACTATTTATAGTAAGTCACTATTCAGGGTTTCTATTTTTAGACAGGCATCCAATCACATGGAGAACAGGGAGAGTCGACTCCTGGCTCAGACGACTTAGCAATCAGACAAGTACATCAAGAGATATTAAAGTTTAAGTGACTTAAGTGATTTATTTAATATTTTAATATTATTATAAAGTTCTAAAGTAACTTTATAATAATAAAGTCACTTTAATATAATAAAGTGCATTAAGTGAATAATTTAATGTGGGAATAAATCTTTTATCCCACATTGGCCAGGAAGGTGTTTGAGCTCTTTTAAGGAAAGAATAAAAGGAAAGGCAAGAGTTCATTCTCGGCATCCAGTTAATGAATAGTATTTTGATTGATTTTTATTGTGGAGCCTAGGGCTTTCGCAATTTTCTTCTTTGATCATAGGAAACGAAAACTTCTTATTGATAGCAATTTTGAAGGTGTGAAATAACACCTGAATTATTGCAGTTGTGGGAAAGAATACTTCAGTTCTTTCATTTGTGCAAATTGGTGAAGTTTTCTACAAGGGTTTGAAGTTTATTGTTGAAGAACATTTATAGTTGGTTGTGAATCATCCTTATTTGGCAACAAATTATTCAAGGTTTTAAGAGCAGATTGCAAGTTTGTTCTTGTTGCTACAGTGCGCATGAACAGTGTGCGTGAACAGTGCGCATGAACAGTGCCGTGAACAGTGCGCTACAGTGCCATGAACAGTGCGCATGAACAGTGCCGTGAATAGTGCGCTACAGTGCCGTGAACAGTGCGCATGAACAGTGCGCTACACTAGTTGGTGTTCTATAGAAGGGGATTTAGAGAGGTTGAGCAGCTATATATATGTGACAAGGGATTTGCATATGAGGAGAATCAAACCAATATATCAAGGCAGCCATTGAAATACCAGGTTTTCTATCTATGGTCATTGTATTAGAAAATCATTACTTCATTGCATCATTTTCTATTATGATTATATCATGAAATATTTGGAGGTTGCATATGTTTAATGGAGATATAATTTGCATATTCCACATTCAACATTGATCAGCCATTTAGCTTTCATGCCAATTGTTTTCTTAAATGTCTAATGGCTGTAGGTGTACTTTGGGATGCATGACAAGTGTTTGTCTTAATGTCAACTAGCTGTACTAGTTAATTTCAGTCATTACATATGTGTGGAAAGGTCTAAAACAGCTAGTATATCATTTCTATAACAACTTTGCATTGTTAGAAGCTTTCCATAACTTCATTTGCAGCCTACAAATCCAAAGAAGACAAAGAAAGAATTCACTACAGCGGCTTCAAACATTGTATGCCAAATGTTTGACAATATTCCTTGGTGTTCAAATAAGCAAAAACAGGGTCAGATTAGCCAAGGGATATTACATAAAGTGCCGCTCAAACCACTTCCACTTAGGGTGCATTTCGGTGGTGAAGATTTTAATAAGTTTTGAATATCATATACCCACCACCTAGTCACTTAAAGTGACTTTAACTCATTCAATATTTTCAACATCTTAGGCTTATAAAATATGTCTTATGAATATTGCATTTAGACATTATCCCATGGCTTTTGCACACAACTATGTAACCAAATGCAAGAACCTTTACACATGTAACCACAACCTTTCCAAATTGTAAAGTGACAAATTCTCAATAATATATCCCAAGGATATCACAAGGAACCATTGTGATATTGAAATGAACCAATGTGATATTGAAATGTAACAATTAGAAAATGCACCATATTACCTTTAGATGTTTGACATTAATGCCAATAATAACATATCAACCAACTATAGTCACTATACCAACATCATGAGTGCCAATGTGAATCAACATGAAATGCCACCAAGTAGTCTTAACCTTGTAATATGAATGTCAATAATAACATAAAGTCAATATCACTGTTATCAAGATATCAATGTCTCTGTCTCTGTCTATAATGTCAATGTACCCACCAACAGTGAAATGACAAAGACAAATCAGAGATTGCATTCAAAGCATTTGAAGATGATCCAGATGGTGTTGAGATCTTGGATGAGATGGAAGCAAACTTTGTGAGGAAAATGAAGAAAGGTATTGGCAAATACAAAGGTGTGTTGCCCTTTAAATGTTTTAGATGTGGAAAGATTGGTCAAATAGCTACTAGATGTTTGAAAAAGGGAACAAGACAAAAGTTTAAGGAAAACAAGGGAAAGTTCAATAAGAAAGCCTATTAGGTTAAGGATGATGCTGGCATTTCAGATGATGAATCAGACTATGAGGAAGGTGATTGTTTATTTCTGGTAGAAAAGGATATTCCTAGGTTTGATATTTCTAAGACTATCGCTAATGCATTTCAACGCTAGAAGAGACAAGAATGAATGGTTGATTGATAGTGGATGCTCAAATCATATGACTGGTGATAAGAGTAAGTTCATAAATCTTGAAAAGTATGATGGAGGTTTTGTTAGGTTTGGAGATGATCAAACAACACAAATTGTTGGGATTGGCTCAATTACTAATTTTGATGGAAAACATAACATTGACAATGTTTTCTATGTGAAGGGTTTGCATCATAATCTTTTTAGTGCTGGACAGATGTGCGAAAATGGATATAATATTGGTTTTTAGGATAACGGATGGGAGATCCAGAAGGAGTCTGAAATGGTTATTGCAGCTGGAAGGACAAATGGGAATATGTATTAGTTGGAAGGAGCTACAAGACACTGTTTAATATCACAAATTGTTGTAAATATATAAGAAGAAGAAAGAGGAAGAAGATCCAAATTATCAGCCTATAGACTATAACAGTTTGGTTAATGCAGTATGTGAACATGACTCCTTAGAATTTTATGCTGGATTATATCTGGATGTGCCTATGATAGACAAGGAGATGATTGAGAAGGTGGTAATCACGTATGTGATTACCTGACAAAAATGTAAGTAATATTTAATGAAAGCTACCTAAGGATTTGTTAGATGTTTTGACAAAGAAGAGGAAGAACACAATAATGAGGGAGTCCAATATGAGGATACAAGCAATAGATATGGTAACTAGTCCATTGTCAAAAGCAGACAAAACAAAAGTGAAACAAGCCTTAATCACTAAATTTAGAATGAAGGAGAGAATAACTTTAATCATGGGTGGAGATCCAGAAGACATAAAAAGAATGAACAAACAAACTAACGAAGAAGCTATGAAAATAGTAGAAGAGAATATAGGAACTGGTCTAGGATAGCTGGCCATTTTGAAAGATAAAAGAGAAGAGAAGAAAGTAGAAAGTGTTCGGGTGATCAAGTAGATGTATAACAAGATGTAGATAATGTGGAAATAGATATTTCAGATGATGCTGAAGAGAAGGAAAAGAAAGAGGAAATAGAGAAGGAGAAGACTAAAGAATAAAAGACAAAAAAAAGAACAAAGAAATCAAAGGAGAATAAAGAAGAGAAGAATGACAACTCGGAGAAGGAACAAATCAGTCTAGTAAAGGAGAAGGAGAAGGAGATTAGGAGAATGTCAATGGGAGAATATTTTGAATTATCTAGAGATTCTAGATCAGAATTATTATAGCTGTAAATGAAGTTTAAACCAGTTATAACATCAGAAGTGTTGCAAGTACCAATAACATGGGGTAAGATGGACTTAGATAAGTTGTCACCCCTTCATAAGCTACATTTGGGTGATGTTCTCCACCACACAACAAAGAATAAATATATCATTTCTAAGGAAGTATTTACTAAATTGATATATAACATAGTGAAGTTTCTCATGCTTCCAGAGGTGAAGGTCAATGAGTCTCTTAGTGAAGAGGCACAGTTGCAAGCTCTACTAAGTGGATTCAAGGACTATGCTTCTAACTCAAAAGCAACAATTTTGGTAGATATCAAGAAGATAGTAGAGAAGAGATTAGGCGATCTGGTGAATAAGTGTGTAGATGTATACAATCGGTTGTCAGAGAGCATAACCATTTTTGAGAAGAGTGTAGATAGTGTGGTCAATGTATATAATTTTTTCCATTGATGGCCCGAGTCCACATAGGACATATAAAATCAAATAATATTTTTGAAGCTCAAATTGTATAGATGACAAATATAGAAGAATTGAAGAAAGATAGTGATGGAAAAGAGAGGGTAAAGATAGAGAATCTATATGCAAAACTGGATCAAAAGGAACATATAAAGAAAGACTATTATAGGCCAAGAGATATCATTGACATGCATCTCACTAATATGGTAAAAAATTGTGAAGACTCTCAAGAGCTAAGTAATTCAGTAAAGGCACTAGATAATTGGGATGAGGTAGAGAATATTCTTTTGAAGATGGAAAGTCAGTGAAACAACTTGGTCTCTATAGGAGTTGATTGGAATTATTCTTGGGCTCAATTGAAATTAGTGTATAAAGAAATCATACCCCTGGGATAGCAAAGTGGGCAGCCTGCCCAACAAGATTCTTAGAGGGATTTTGGTAAGACATTTTGATCATGTACATATGCGGACGAGTTTGTGAAACAATTTTGGTTTTCAATCTTTTAGGAGGTCTTATAGATAGGGGGAGTTGTGTATAGAATATTGATTTTATGTTGAAGAGGTGCCCTTTGTCCTTGATGTCAAAGGGGGAGAAGTATTCATTGGAAAGATAAGTGTTTGAATTGGCACAAGTATTGTCATCAATGAAGAATGGGGAGATTGTTGTAAATATGAGTTCATGTTGTTGTTGATGTCAAACTTGTTGGTCTGGATGTGTTACTTAGCAATATCCTAGGTCCGAAAGTAATTCAGTGTAGTGCAGTGATATTAAGTTGGTACAAAAGATGTGCAGATGTATGGAGATTGCTTACAGACATTTGAGATGACAAAAAATGATTTAAATTATGGTGTTTCTAGAGCTCTAGTGATAATTTTTGTCATCTGTAATTGTAATTCAATGAAGTATGATTGTTCTGGTGAATAGTTTGTCAGTTAGGTCTTTGGTTTGGATTGTGGTAGATTTGTGTCAGATGATCATGCAAATGTAGTACGATACTTATAAATATATATGCTCATCAGAGTTTAGATTTCATATGCTCATGTGTTTAATAGTTGAAGATATTTAGTTCTAAGTTCCAATTGGTTCAGTGACATAGTAACAATGTGCAGGAATGTGTTGTATTCATCTACCCTCAGTTGGTTAAAGTGAAGCGGTTCGTTGTTTTGAGTTCATTTATGTTTGGTGTAGCTATTTTGGTCATTCACAAGTATGTTTGGTGGTCTACATTGAAGATTGAATCAATTGTGTTGGTGCGCGTTAACAGAGTTATTATTTGGTGCCGACCTATGGTATTTTGGTCTATGCGGTAGCGTGCAATTGCATTTAAGAGCTATTTTGGAAGTGTCTGAAAGGTATGTTGACTAGTGTGATCCCTCACACATTTTATTTATTTTCCACATTGTTATGGAGATTGGTTTTTGCATGTACATGTTACACTTTTTTTGGCCGACCTAGTTGATAATATTGTGATTGCAGATGATATATAAAGGATGGAATGATTAAGTAGATGTGGGAATGAATTGTGTATATTGTGTGAAGCAAATGTGAAGTAGTAAAGAGGTTTGGATGTATAGAAAAGTAGTGATGAAGGTAGTTTGAGATGTGTTTTGAACAGTGAACTGTGATCAACATTTCAATAAATGCACATTCATCTTTATAAAATGAATAACAATACTTCAAGAGTTTACGAGAAAGAAATTGCATAAAACTAAATTCTCTAGCTAAATGGCCTTGAATCATCAATTCGCAGACCCCAAAAATGGCCCAAATTCTATAATTTATAGAGTTTTGCCCTACATCCTAGGAAAGAATTATGCCTACAAACTAGGATTACAAAATGGTGGGAGTCGCAGTCGACATGCAAGTTATTGCTTGTGAACTTCAGTTAACTGTTACTAAACTAGTGCTCATTGTTCACTTCCGTAAAGGTGCTCTAGAGTCGAGAGCTTCGAAACATGCAAAAAATTTCCCCTACACCCTAGGAAGGAATCATGCCTACAAACCAAAGATCAGAAAATCGCCTCGGACTCACCAAACTCGGCGAGTCTGAATACGAGACATGCCCGCCGAGTCTGGCAGGCTCAGACTTGGACTTGTCCGAGTCCAGAGGCCAAAATCGCCAGACTCGCCGAGTTGGTGAGTTTGGCATAAACTCGCCAAACTCGGTGAGTCCCGTGCCTGGGACTCGGTCGACGGCAAGGCCCGAAAAAAGCCAAAAAAATTGCATTTTTTAAAGTTTTTTTAATTTCTATTTTTGATGTTATTTATCCTCCAACCCTAAAAGTGAACTTCATTTCATTCATTTGGAAAAATAGGAGGAGAAAAGTGAGCTGTGAAGAAAAACAAGGGTGCATTGAAGAAAAACCAGCAAGGAGGAAGCTCAAGATTTCTTCCATTTATCATATTGGGGCTGCATTGTGTTTGGATTTGGTGCATCAAGAGTTGGATGGGAAGAGTTTGCAGCTCATTTCAAGCTTGTTGTAAAAGGTAAGATTGTTTTTTTGAAGATTTTTTTGTTTCTTGTATGCAAAAATTCCATTTTCTATTCATTTATTTTGAAAGTTTTACATTTTCTTCCAAAATCTTTTGTATGTTTGTAAATTTATTATGTTTTATTGCAGCAAACTTCACTTTATTATTTGCCTCAACTTCAAGTTTCACAAAACTATCCTACAATGTCTACTTCAGCTTCTAGAACCCCCATTAGAAAGGACCCTGCTTGGAAATATCATGAGGATTTTCCAAGGCAAGGAAAGGGGCAAACAAAATGTGCATTTTGCAAAACAATATTCCATGGAGGTATATATAGACTGAAATACCATATTTCTGGTGTGCATGGACATGATGCTGAACCATGCCTAAAAGCACTCCCTGAGGCCATACGTGATTGTTATGTAATGGTTGAGGAAATTGAAAGGAAAAAGAAACAAAAGGAGGATCGAGCGGCCATTGGGAGAAAGGCAACTTTAGGAAAAGGGACACAATTAGGTTGTGTTGGAGGCCCTTCTTCCTTACCTCCATATCGTCCCACTTAGTTTGCTACTACTACTGCTTCTGCTTCTACTTCTCTAAGTGGCAATGCCACCGCCACTTCTCATGCTCCTAGCACTAGTAGTTGTAGTGGGAGTGTTAGCATTGGACCTAGGATTCGTAAATCTAGGTTGGATACCTTCTTTGTGCCTCGCACTACTCCTGGGTCCCAACAGTCACTTGAGGGCATGGGTTGGAACAAGGAGGTCCATGATGCTGCTAAAATGGCAGTTGACAGGTTTTGGGTATATGGCAATATTTCCTTCTTTACAGCCAGGTGAATGTTTTATAACTTTTATGTTTGATTGTTTTAATTTTTATACTTTGATTCTCTTCGTTTTATTTTTTCTCGTACATAGTACATAGATGATAGAACATACTTAACTTATCTCATTGAATTTATTTGTGACAAGTCTCCTTATTGGCAAGAAATGGTTGATGCCCTTACCATATGCGGGGCAGGGTTCGAAGCCCCTATTGAGAGTGATTCGAGGGGACCCATTTTGTCTCAATTTGTGAATGGTGTGAAGAAGGAATTAGATGAACAATGTAAGATATGGAGCACTAAAGGTTGCACCATCATGACTGATAGTTGGACGGATAGGAGAAATAGAACTCTCCTTAATTTTCTTGTTTCTTCCGCAGGTGATTGATTAATTTTAGTTTCATATAGTCTTTAATTTTTTATTTTTTATTTATTGGTTTATTGAATGATCATTGACCTAGCTTTATTTTTTTATTTCAGGGGGCACCGTTTTCATCAAGTCCATTGATGCCTCTGCCCATTGCAATAATGCCACTTACCTATGTGAGCAGATAGAGGAGGTGATTGATGAGGTGAGTGAGGAGAACATGGTACAGGTGGTGACCGACAATGCATCAAAATATGTTGCTGCGGGTAAACTTTTGATTACAAACTAATTTTGATTGCAAATTAATTACTATTTTGTACCTCCATTAATTACAATTTTCAATGCAACAAATTATGTTGCTGCAGGTAGACTATTGATGGAGAGGCACCCATCTATAGTTTGGACTACATGTGCTGCCCATTGCATTGACCTCATGTTGGAGGATATTGGAAAACTCCCATGGGTCAAGAGATGTGTAGAAAGGGCGAGAAATGTGTGCAAATTTGTATATAATCATTCATGGGTGTTGGCTCTTATGAGACAATACATAGAGCAAAAGGAGTTGCATTGTCCAGGAATCACAAGATTTGCCACAAACTTCATCACATTGCAGTCCATGCTTAGCTCTAAGTCGGCCTTGAGACGTATGATTGTTAGTAAGGAGTGGTCTTCCTCATCCTATGCTGCCACCCCTGCAGGGAAAGATATGGCAGACTGCATTTTTGATGAGTGAGACTTTTGGGTCCCTTGTGATGAGATAGTGAAGGTAAATTTTTTATAAATTCTACAATTTAACTTTGTGTTTTATAACTTATTATATGTATTCTCTTGTTTGCTCATTTTTCTAAATTACAAAATATTTTCAATTTTGCAGTTTGTTAAGTCCTTGGTGGTTTTGTTGCGAGTTGCAGATGGAGAAAAGCCCGCAATGGGCTATATATATGAGGGCATTGATAGGGCGAAGGAGGGCATCAAATCCGTCTATGGAGGAGATGAGAGCAAGTTGGGTCCCATTTGGGAGATCATTGATAGGAGATGGCATCATCAACTTCATAGGCCCATTCATGCAATAGCCTATTATCTGAATCCGGCATTCCATTTTATCCCTTCTTTCAAGGCTGATGTGGAGGTCCTTAATGGGCTATCCTCAATCATGGAGAAGATGGCACCTATTGGTACTACTCAGATAGAGCTTATTCGAGAGCTACAGTTGTTCTTAGATGCACAAGAGGAGACCTTCTCTCGTCCTGTCGCCAAAGACATTCGGACAACTATGATGCCAGGTAAAAATAAATTGTAAGGCTTAATTTTAGTTTTATTGTATATTGTAACTTGTTAAATGAGTTCATGAGTGAGACTGATTTTATTTATTTTTCTCATTTCAAACTCAAATCATTAGTGGAGCTTTTTTGGCCCAATGACACCAAACATTTAGAAGTTGGCCATTCGCATCTTGAGCCAACCATGCAACGCATCTGGTTGTGAGCGCAATTGGAGTATGTTTGAGCACATACACTCCAAGAGGCGCAATAGATTATCTGTGGAGAAGATGAATGATCTTGTCTTTGTTCACTACAACCTCCGCATGAGAATGAGAAAGAATGCATTAGTTGACATCTCTCCTATCATTCTAGATGAGGTTGATTTTGAAGCAGAGTGAGCCAATGAGAGTCAGACAGATCCTGCGATTCCTGCGGCTGTCTTTAGTGATGATGACACTGATTGGATCGACTAGGCAGATATAGAGGCTGAGGCTGTAGCCATGGCAGAGGAGGAGCAGAGAGCACGAGCAGAGACAGGAGATACTGAGAGTGACACAGTTTTTCCTGATGTTGGTGAGCATGGCATGGTGTCACCGGGAGCGACTATGGCTGTTGAATCATCCAGGACCTACCTTAAACGCCTTCGCAGGGGGCCAGGGCGAGAGGGTGCACGCTCCTCTGGGCCATAGGCTTGTAGTTGTATTTACCTTTGGTATTTGTGTGGAACATTTGATGATGATCATATGATGACATGAATTTTTTATTCCATGAGTTTTGTAATATTGCATACATTTGACAATATTTATATATTTATGTTTGTTATTTCCTTCAGCTACAATTTGCGTTTATGCTTATGTGATTGATGTATACTTGTGTATGTAATCAAATGAGTCGAGTTTGATGATGTTATTGTGTCTTTAAGGTGTATTCAATAAAGGGTGCATGTAACAAGTTTTAAATCTTTAAAAATCTCTAAATTTCTTGAGTTTTTCACTTTCCCGAGTCCAGCCGAGTCTGACTCCGAGTCCCGAGTCTAACTCCGAGTCCCGAGTCTGAGTCCAATTCGGCCTTGCCGAGTCCGAGTCCTGTTTCTTTGCTACAAACTAGGATTACGAAATGGGAGTAGTTGCAATCGACATGCAAGTCGTTGCCTATGAACTCCAGTTAACTATTACTAAAGTGTTGCCAACTATTCATTTCATTGTCGGTGCTCCATAGGCAGGAACTTCGTAACGTGCAAAAATTATGCTCCAAAAGGAAGTGTGAGATGCAGTGTCAGTTGAAGACTTAGTTCTGATGGTGGTGATGGTAATCCAGTATGCAAAACTAGTATTACAAAATGATGGGAGCCGCAATCGACATGCAAGTCACTGCTTGTGAACTCCACTTAACTGTTACGAAACTAGTGCTCACCGTTCACTTCCGTGACGGTGCTCCAGAGGTAGGTATTTTGTAACATGCAAAAATGATACAAAATTGAACTCCACTTAGCTATTACGAAACTAGCGCTCACTGTTCACTTCCGTGACGGTGCTCCAGGGGCAGCTATTTTGTAGCATGCAAAAATTACGCCCAAAAAGAAAGTGTGACATCCAGTATCAGTTGAAGCTATAGTGGTTGTGATGGTGGCATTGCTTCAACATGCATTTTTCTTTTTCTAACTACACGTTTGTCCTTTATTCCTCTTGTAGTTCTTGTAGTTTTTGACGAAGCAATCTACGGAAGCGGAAGGTGGATCAACAATATACTCCATTATGAGTTTATAAACTCTGAGCACCTCCTTTGTACTCTCTAGTTTGTCTTAGATATCAAGGTCTGACCCCGATATTGATATTTCATGTTTGGTAGGTTTTTCTCCAATTTAATCCCTCCTCTAGTCTTCTTTCGGGATGAGGTGGAAGGTTCCATAAGTCTACTTCAACCTGCAACACAAGATACATAATCAACTTCATCATATTAGCAAAACCATAAGGGACTCCGAAATTTCGAAATTTCAAGATTTTGGGATTTCGGGATCCCGGGGTTCTGGGGTTCATTATTGAAGGTTTCGGAATCCCGGAGTTCCAAGGTCCAATATTGAAGGTTTCGGGATTTCGAGGTTCTAGGGTTCCGGGATTTCGAGATTTCAAAATTTCAGGGTTCCGGGGTTCATTATTGATGGTTTCGGGATCTCGGGGTTCCAGGGTCCATTATTGAAGGTTTCGGGGTCTCGGGATTCTGGGGTCCATTATTGAGGATTTCGGGATTTCGGGGTCCATTATTTCGGGATTCTGGGATTCCGGGGTTCTCGGGTTTAACTACGATGCACAAGGGTGTCCGGGATTCTGGGCTTCCAGAATCCCGAAAGATTTCAAGTTCCAATAAGAAGGCACTTTGGAACTTCGGGAACCCGAGGTCCCGAAGTGGGGCAAAATGAAGTTCTGGGATTTCGGGAACCCGAGATCCTGGAACCAAGAAACAAGGCCAACAACCTTTTTGATGTTTTTGTATCAAAATTCATGTATCTTGCCTTGAAGAAGTAATCTTCAATGTTTGCAAGTTCTTATTGTGTCTTTCCCTAAGGTTGTGCACCTCAATTTTGCAAGTCCACTCAAGGGCAATGAGCTCCTTGGCCTCTGGCCTAAACATTGTAATCAGTATTATATTGTAAGTGTGATCACCATGGTTTTTCCCAGTTTAGTTTCTTCACGTAAAAATCTTGGTGTTCATGTGTGGTTGATTTTTTGTTTTCAATCTTTGACTTTCATGATTATGATGGATGGAATAAGTGCTAAGTAAAAGGTTTAATCTAATTAAGTTTTATTTATAAGTTGATTCACCCCTCTTCTTAGCATCTGATTATGTTCAAAAAAATTCAACCTATGAGCATCTATAGTGTAGTCATAACTGCAACATAAGACATCAAACTTAAAAAGGAACGTGTTTGGATCCTTAGTAATAAGCCCATGGAAGTTTGGAAGGGATGAAAGTGGTATATTCTTGAGGGCAGCATTCCTCTCTTGACAGACAATGGGAAAATGGAAAGTTGGAGTTTCATTATCTTGGTCATCCTAGTGGTTTGCATCCTGTAATTTTTGACTCTAGGTGCAGAATTATGTGGAGTGGAATTATGGGATGAATTAGAGGTGGCTTGAGAGGTTGGTGAAGGTGGAGGTGAATGATATTGTTGAAGTTCTACCAAGGCTGCCTAGATGGTTTGACTGTCAATACTGGAAATGAATCTTTTGTGAGAGTCCCTCCTTCTATGCATACAAGAAATAGATCTATTGTTCTAACGCACTTGCAAATGGTTAGTAAAAATTGTGGGGGTTTGTTTGGAATCTAAAATTCCTACAAATTGAAAGCAATGATTTCGATTTCTAAGAAAACATGAAAAATTACTAGACAACCTAGATAATTTCATAACTTTATACCATCCCTAGCAACGACGTCAAAAATGTTAGGCCATGTTTTGAGATTCAAGACAAATTATTGATCATCACAACTCAGGATATCTATCCATGTTGAGAAATCCTTCATGGCTTAAAGGCTACAGTTACTTGTCAACCAAGGGTCATATAACTTGAAATGGTACAACATATAAGGGTCATATAACTTGAAATGGTACAACACTATATGTGCATTACAAATCTATCTTGGGTCTCTATCCTCTATTGACTGCAAAATAGTAGTGAAGAAAAGTGCTAGAAAACAACTACTGAAAATGACTATTACTGAAATCGAGATATCAAAAAAAGAACAAGTACCGTGTAAACTAAACATTATACTCTAACAATTTAGTCTAAATCAATTAAGACAAAGCAACTTATTAACTGTTATCTAAATGAGATAATTATTAACTGCTACTTGCACCATCTATTCTAATTCAGCTGTGGCTACTATAGGAAACAATAAACAATAGAACCATTATCCTACTAAAATTCAAGAGAACTACTTTAATAGCAAACACCTGAAACAAAACTAAGATAGACTAAACTAAGAGTAACTTTACCTTAAGTGGGCCGCCCCCTTGGGTAAGTACTCGTTATGAAGTTATAGTATTACACAACTATTTTAGAAATGTGCATTGTATGTAATTCATCACAGATTCACATACTTTTTTACAAAATAGAGCTGCTACAATAATCACAAAGTTGTTAACCTTTTCAGGTTGTATGTGCAAACTTATTCATATAATTAAACCTATGGCTGAATCTTCTAACTAACTACAACTCCATCCCCAAATGTAGGGAGAGGTTTATTGAATGAATAAAGAAACCATAAACTAAGAAAGAATCCTATTAGGACTGAAATTCCTAATAACCATTAAGACATAAATGTCCACTCGAATCAGTTCAACCAATTACTGAATGTCATGTCCTTAGGCGGTTCAAATTATTATGGAGAATGCCCATGTGTGAGTACCACCCTTGGATAGATTGGTCCAACTAGAATTGGATTTGACTAAATCAACGCTGGTTCTGCCTATGACTGTAGGAGTTGATACAGTGCTTGGTTGTAAGAACAATTTCTTCTGGTATGAATGAAGTGTTGTCCAATAGGTTAATACATACAACATTGCGAATCATAACAATCAATCATTTCTATCTGTAACATTCACAGTTATAAAGTTATCAAGAATACTGCTGGCAGCATAAAGGTTCTAATGGAAAAGCTGGAGAAAATGCATGAAGCTAGGGTGCAATTTATTAATTTGGTTTCTTTTGATAAGGGTAAATAGGTTCTTTTTGAGGAGGACAAAGGGCCTTGTATGCGCATGTGTGGTCATCTCAAAAGAGCTAGTGAACAATCAACTCAGGACTTGTAAGATATAAAAAAGATCTCTCTTAATTTTTCCCAGCTGGAAGCTAAAGCGGTTGAGGCTTTAAAAATCCTGAACTAGGACTGTTCGTTATTGTTTGTGGTTTCTTCTATCTTTCTACTATTTCTTTTTTGTTGTGGGTTGGCTACCATTTTAATGATTGTTTGCTAATGGCAACATTTTGTATATAGGGTTTCAGGTCCCTTGAAAACCTGTTTGACCCTTAATAAAAAACATTCACAATTATAAGAATATATGTATTATATTAGATCCATTAATCAAATTTATAAACAGTAGACAAGATAAGGACCTATCAATGTGTACAAGATATTCCACATGCAATGGGATTTGTGAGTAGGTATATGAATCAGTGAAACATTAATCGTTTGGGGAATTAATCGGCAAAACAAAAGTATAAGATTTTTTGAAAAAATCGGGAATTAATCGGGAAAAAATCGGCAAAAAATCAGATATAGTATAAAAATAAATATATTTTTAAAATTAAATATAGTATAGATTAAATATATATTAATTATATATTAAAAATAATATAATATACATTATAAATTTAAAATAAATATTATTATATTTACATTTATTAATGGTCTATAAAGATACGAATTTTTAATTTTTAATTTTTAAATTATTTATATTTCTAATTTACAATTTTATTAAATTATATAATTATTCTATATAGTTTAATAAATGACACACTAATATAATATATAATAATTTTAATTTACAAATTATTTTATATATATTAATTATATATTAAAAATTAAATAATATACATTATAAATTAAAAATAAATATTATTATATTTACATTTATTAATGGTCTATAAAGATGCGAAGTTTTAATTTATAATTTTTAAATTATTTATATTTCTAATTTACAATTTTTTAAATTATATAATTATTCTACATAGTTTAATAAATTACACACTAATATAATATATAATAATTTTAATTTATAAATTATTTTATATATATTAATTATATATTAAAAATTAAATAAAATATATTATAAATTAAAAATAAATATTATTATATTTACATTTATTAATGATCTATAAAGATACAAATTTTTAATTTATAATTTTTAAATTATTTATATTTCTAATTTACAATTTTATTAAATTATATAATTATTCTATATATTTTAATAAATGACACTAATATAATGTATAATAATTTTAATTTACAAATTATTTTATAATGTTAATTATTAAATTATTTTTAATTATATATTAAACATAGTAAACAATAATATAAATGAATGTAAGGATTGTCGCTTATAATTTTTTTTATAAATACTTATATAAAGTTTATAATCCCCCAAATAAGATGTCATAGTTTTTAATTTAGAGTTCAGATTTTAATTTAAAGTTCTCAATAATATAAAGTTACCAAAAATAAGGAAACAACGGAAAGCTTATTCTCATATTTCTCAAGCTTTATCAATTGCAGAAACATTATTTCCGATTTTTATTTATAATTCCCAGGTGAAACAGCGAGACAAGGTGAGGCTCTTATTCAAAATGCAAACAAAAATATTTAAGGTTTCAATTTTCAGCGATACAGAAAGTCATTAAGGTTTTGCAGAGGTCAAAACGTCCGGCAAAAAATTAAGGACAAAAATTTCGAACCCTAATTGATTCCATGCAAACTATACCTAGAATCGGTCTATTTTCATAGGTGATTTTTACGGTTTATGTCATTTTTTTAGCCAAGCAGATATTTCGCAATTTTTAAACACGATTTGCAAAGTTCTACCCGCAATTAATCGGCCAAAGTCGTTGACTGATAGTCAACGATTTTTTGGCCCGACTTTGGGGAAAAAACGGCATTTCTGACGATTCACGATTATTCACGATTAATCGCGACTCAATGTCGACTTTTGCTTCTATGATATGAATAGTCCTGGAAAAGAGCATTTGAATGCATTAAAGTGGATTCCCAAGTATTTGAGAGGTACTACTACTAAGACATTATGTTTTGGATGTTCCAAATCCATTCTACAAGGATATGTTGATTTAGATTTGGTAGGTGATATTGATAGTGGGAGGAGCACTACCAAATATGTGATTATTATAGGTGGAATGACAATTAGTTGGATTTCACAATTGCAAAAGGTTGTTGCACTTTCAACGATAGAAGAGTATGTTGCTATTATAACGTCTAGTAAAGAGATCATTTGGTTACAAAAGTTTATGGAGAAATTAAAAAAGTTGTAGGAGAATAAGAGGTTGTGTGCGAGCATAAAAATGATTTGACGTCTTATTCAGTGTAAAGGAGATCACTTTATACAATGCATATGATAATTGATACAACCAACTACAACAACTACAATGTTATACTAATACTAATTACACCAACATTCCCCCCCTTATTATATTGATCCTAAATATATCAAATTCACCTTGCCCTAGGGACCTTGTCTTAAGGCTTACACAATAAAACATGTCGATTACATAATACGAAGACACATTTTTAGAAGATCTTCTCTTTGAAGAAACAAATCCTGAACCAAGCGGGGCTCTATCAAGTTGTCTCTTGACCCTCGAAAAGGTGTAGCTTCGAGTTGTGTACTTAAGCTCTCAATCCTGAACTCTCAAATCACTGAGTCTTGAATTATTCAACAATGATCCCTAAGAGATACGACAGATCTCTATCATTGTCTAATGATCGTGAAAGGGTATAATTCTTGATCATATACTCTGAAGCTCACTCGACAACAATCCATACTGAACTCAACACCAAATCTCAAGCCTATCTTGAAAATATAGCCTTCACAACACATGTATTCTTCAAATCTATCAGCATCAGCAAAGAAGACAAAAAGGAAAGTATAAACCAAAAAAGCCAAAATTGCTTCTCATGCAAAACACCATCTCAAAGTGAGAAGCTAACTCGAGAAGATGGAAATTCCTCCATCCTCCGATGTCACCAGCCTCGAAAAAGACCCTATTACACTTTATTCATTCATTGCCACATTAATCTATCTGATAGCACAAGAATGTGAGTCTTTGAAGGCCTCATCATGTGTAACTAAGATGGCTCTTAAAATCCAAGCATAAATGTTTGAAGATCCATTCAAACCTTCAAAAGTTCAGTCAAGTGTAGAATGAATTGCTCCACAAGCAATGTTTGACATATGTGTACTCATAATTAAAACATAACAATGTCTTCTTCAACCAATGATGAACCCATGCATCTCCAAAATTAAAACACACCCTTATTTTCTTTATCACTCAATCATATACAGTCTCAATCAAAACTTCCTACTATTTCTCCTTATCATGAATTATCATGAATTACATTAAATTTCATAAAAAAAACTCAATACTTCTCAAGAAACCTTATTCTAAAACACTTTGTTGTTATAGGCATGTATTTTGGATACTTATATCAACCTACTTCAGTTGAGTCACATCTATGCTTTTTCCATCTCATTCTTATTACACTCTATTGGCAATTGAAATTTTCACCACAAATCTCACTCTGTTTCACTCACAATTACAAACTTTCAACCATCTCTGATAATAAATTTATCGTTGCTTATTCAAATCAAAATTATCACTCCAAAGGAAAGAGGCATAAATAAATTACTCTATTTGCCTTCTTTTATGCAAATAATATATGCATACCTTTTATTTCATGCACCTTCCTCTGTCTCATAACTTTGAATGTTTCTATCTCACGGTTGTCTCACTATTCTGACTGTTTTTATCTCACGGCTCCTCTAACGATTCCATTTTCAATTTCTAGCCTTGGACGTCTTTGTTCCCTTTCTGATCATATGAATATACCATTGGACCAATGCTAATTATCAATGCCTTAGAAAACTTTGAAATGCCTTGTCTATGTTTTCATTGAACTTCTGAAGATAATCGACTAAATGCAAGACAATAAAATGTGAAAGATCTCACCACATGAACACAGAATCACCTTGTACAATTACCTCAAATAGTTTAAAGAAGAGAAATATTGAATTCCCTTTGATATCTTCAGATTCCTCATGCCAGGAATTATTTTAGATTTTCATCACTCTTTATTCACCAAGCATCCAGATAAAAGTTCCAGGAATGATTTTAGATAGCTGTGTCTGCAATCGATTCTCTCCACCCCGAACAAGATTCCATTAATATTATGCACTAGATGAGTTCCTCACTTCTGTTGCAAATCTCTCCTTCAAGTGTTGGTTCATACCTTAAGGAAAGTCTTTGAATCCTTCACCCGCCTGCACTTTTTATTTAGTGCTTACACATCATTCCCAACTTCTAACTGCGGCTGTTGTATACTTACTAACCCCATAGCTTAAACGGAAATGCATCTGTAGACATCAAGATTAGCGGCAATAAAGACATAAGATAATGTATCTATCTCATCCCATCGCCTCTACGTTTTCCTTTTCCTACTTTGATACCAAATGTGAGAGCATAAAATGATTTGATATCTTATTCAGCGTAGAGGAGATCGCTTTATACAATACATATGATAGTAAATGCAGATATCACTTTATACAATGCATATGACAGTTGATACAACCAACCACAATAGCTACAATGTAATACTAATACTAATTACGTTACAGGAAAAGACTGAATGGAGAAAGTGTTTGAAAAATAAGGGTTTGAGTTTTCGCAAGTCAAGAGAAGAAAATATTTTGGAAAATGAGGGGGTTGTTGGCTTTGGATTAGAAGATAAAAAACTAGAATTTAAGAGAGTTAGGTTCACCAAATGCAAGAACAAATATGAAATTATAGATTTTTCTAATGCTTATGTGTTTAGGTCTTTAAACAAATATGAAATTATAGATTATTCTAATGTTTATGTGTTTAGGTCTTTAAACAATAAGATTAGGTTTCAATCTTTCAATGCATTATTCTAATTTAAGAAATTTAAAATATATTATTGATGTGAAACAATAAAATAATGAAAGCTTCAAATTGCAAATAAATTAAACTAGTGCTATGTTGGGAAATGAAAAACTATAGATGACAAAGGAATTATAGAATTATGCGCCCCTAGATTAGTAGAAGGTTGATGCAGATTGAAGGAATAAAAAAAGTCTCTAAGATCAAAAGCCCCAAGAAACTAGAACTCTAGAAAACCTTATAGACCACAAATATTGGGCATAGACACCCTTGAAGGACACATGCATTGATGGAGGGCACTCCTTTTTTTCTTGGACACCTCCACATGACACTATCATTGACTAGGAGTTCTTTTGCACTTCACAAACACCCACATTGGACACCAAAATTAGTAGAGGGTTCTCTTGTATGTCAAGGATAGCGACACATTTGTGAAAAAATTCCCACATATCACTTCTACCAAGGGTATGGGTGAATGGTGAATATTTTTAGCTTTATGAGCTAACTAACATGTCTTATCCTTGAATTTCTAAAAAGAACACTTGCAAGTTTTCTAAATATCTAATTACTCCAAACTAAGGTAAAGAGGGCCAAAAGGAAAGTATGACTTTTCAAGGTATTGCCTTGGTCATTCCCCTAATACAACATATTTCAACCTCAACTGAACCTTTTGAAAATTGGATGTATGTGATGCTCTCAAGTAAAATAGTCTTGTGATGTGTAGAAATAATGGCCTGAAAGATGCAAACCCCAAAATAAAACTACCTACTATGGTTTGTAAGGGTGTACAAGGAGATTGGTATAATGTGATAAACAAAGGGCTGAATTGGGAAGTGTGAAATATTTTTTTTTGTTTGGAAGGAAATAGGGACTTAGGAGGCCACTAAGGAAGATTAAGAATGGATATAGAGAGAAACTCAAAGAAACAAGGAATAATGTACTTAGTATATGAGATGCAACCATGAAAGACTTAAGGAATATCCTACAAGGCTCTTTTTATAGGTTAGGATTATGCCTCTAAAAGTGTTGTAGAATAAAACTTAGTACAAATAGTTTTTTATATTTTCAAATGATGTAGTAGGCTTTATGCACATTTTTGCTTTATCATTAAAAATTGTATTAGGAAAGTTATAGGATAAGGGTAGAGTCTATGGTTAAAATCCCAAGGTTTCAAATTGAACGTAGACATCAAAATTGAACCTACACATGTCTAAGATACTACCATTTCACAAATAGGTGTTTTTTTTAACATTAACTTGGAATTTTGAAACTTCAAGGGTGATAATTAGGTGTTAGATAAGGTTCAAATCTAGTGAGAAATTAGTCCATTGATAGAGAAAAGCTCAAAAAGTGGCAAATGGGTCCTAGAGCACACCTAAGAGGTAAACACTAAATTAGGTGTAAATTACAAGGGAAAATATGAACCTCAGAGAGCAATGCAAGGGTCACCTTGTTTCCCTTCCTTACACATGCTTTCATGATTACATCTTATCATCTTACTGAATGTTTGTTACACAATATTAGTTATGACATTTATTGCTTGTTAATTGGGTTTCAATGATCATTTTTACTACTTTCCTCCAATTTCTCACTACTTTGGTATGCAATCAATCAAAGGGAGGCATATAGTATCACTGATATTTCCTAATGTTTATAATTATAATGATATTTTCATACTCATGCATTATTCATGCTCCATACGAAATTCATGCCCGTCGTCACTTCATGCTACCATAGCTTCATGTTCTTTATAACATTCATGCCACCATAACTTCATGATTTTTACAACTTGATATCATTTCAACTTCATTTTCACTATGATGGTTATGACTATGTCTATCTAATGTTTAGTTGTCCCTTTCTACGTTTACCTTTAAATTGTTGACATTTTAAAGTAATTATTATAGTGCCTACTTCAAATTCTCTTTATATGTTATCCATTGTAAGCATTTATGTTTGCAGGTTTTGAGATGGAGTGCTTGAGGAGAATGTGCCACATTGTTATCCTTATTTGTATCTTCTTTATGAGTGTCTAATTGTTTAATTTCATTTTGATTGGTTGTCTTACTTTGACATGCATTTCATAGTAGTGCACATGCAAGTCAAAGTGGAGGCAACATATAATTGTAAAAAATGGGTATACCCTAAAATTTTCTTTTTTCATTTTGGACTCGTATTGATTAGATTTTTCCTAATATAATGATTAGTATACAAGGGACATGTTTGTGTACAAAAGATGGTAATTAACTTGAATCTAAACTTATCCTTAATCCATAAATCTCCAACGATCAATCTCAATCTTCAATATATTCATTCATTTACCCAAGGCAAATCAACAGTCATATAAATGACCCCAAAACTTTTCAAATTAAAATTAAAATTGGGCCCAAGACACTCCCTTCCAACTAGCCATTACTTGGTAGCTTGAGTTCAAATGTGTTAGGTTGTGTGTTGAAAAATTTCTATTAGTTAAGTAGGAAAACAAAGGTCTCGGCCTATCAAAAAAGTTTCCCTAAGGCAAGTCGAAACAAGCCCATATTGGCTAGGAACAAGAAATAAAAAATAATTAAATAACTAATATAAAACAAAAAAACAAGAGGACAAAATTGAAGCACAAGGGGGAAAAGGACTTCCCGCCCTCATACAAAAAAAAAAAATCATCGCTATCCAATGTGAGGCTAAAGGTTGCCTGCTTCTTATGATTCTTGTTCTACTATAAAGAAAAGGTGGCAACTGATCTATTCATAACTATTGTCATAAATCTTATCATATTGCTCATATATTCTTCTATGCTCTCCATTCTTTCTTTATTTCAATTTGGCAATGGTTGGCAATTTCGTCATAGAGGGAGCATTAATTTTCTTGAGGACTATCCATGGTATCAGTGACCTAGAGATTACTAGTAGAAACAAAGTCAGTGCGGGATTATTTATTTCTTCAAAATAACTATTAACCTCCCATTTAATTGGCAAATTATGCTCAAGGATGGTATCCTCTAATGCTTTGTTCTCACTATAATTATCCTTCTCTGAAATTAAAGGGTCACTTATAGTTCAAATTCTTTTAGATCAAGAGGCTTGGCACCCACCAATCTATTTGATCTTCTAACCCCAACCACTTTATTCGAATACTTCTAATGAGCCATCACCACATCCTTTCTGTTGGCAACAATGCATGCAACAAATTGAGAGGGGGGTTGGGGGGGTGGTGAATCAGTTTGCTCACAAATTCTACACAACTCAAACTTAAATTTAGATTTGATAATAAACAGTAAAAGCAGAAATCAATGACACACCAATAACACACATAACACCAAGAATTTTAACATGGAAAACCCGGTTAAAGGAAAAACCACGGTGGGAACCTATCCACAATGAGATATTACCCTGTTAGGAGTAAGTGAAATATTACAATGGGGAATGCACATGTATTTAGGCACACTGCCTAGAGCTCACTGCTCAAATTACAAGAAGGGCTACAACCCCGAGGAAGACTCATTGTCTTACAAAGATCAGACAACAATCCAGATTACATGAACTGTGAAAATAGCATCTCCATATGACTGGTTATAGTTTCAGTTAAGCATAGTCTGATTCACTCTGCCACACACTTCTCTTGACACTTTCAAAATATCATAACACTTGTTCGAACATTTATTCTCTTCACGAGGAATAATGTACTTAGTATATGAGATGCAACCATGAAAGACTAAAGGAAGATCCTACAAGGCTCTATTTATAGGTTAGTAATATGCCTCTAAAAGTGTTGTACAAATAGTTTTTATATTTTCAAATGATGTAGTAGGATTTATGCACATTTTTGCTTTATCATTAAAAATTGTATTAGGAAAGTGATAGGTTTAGAGTAGAGTCTATGGTTAAAATCCCAAGGTTTCAAATTGAACGTAGACATCAAAATTGAACCTACACATGTCTAAGATACCAACATTTCACAAAATAGGTGTTTTTTTTAACATTAACTTGGAATTTGAAACTTCAACGGTGAGAATTAGGTGTTCGATAAGGTTCAAATCTAGTGAGAAATTAGTCCATTGATAGAGAAAATCTCAAAAAGTGGCAAATGGGTCCTAGAGCACAACTAAGAGGTAAACACTAAATTAGGTGTAAAAACATAAGGTGTAAATTACAAGGGAAAATATGAGCCTCAGAGGGCAATGCGAGGGTCGCCTTGTTTCCCTTCCTTACACATGATTCCATCTTATCATCTTACTGAATGTTTGTTACACAATATTAGTTATGACATTTATTGCTTGTTAATTGGGTTTCAATGATCATTTTTACTACTTTCCTCCATTTTCTCACGACTTTTGTATGCAATCAATCAAAGGGAGGCATATAGTATCACTGATATTTCTTAATGTTTATGATTATAATGATATTTTCATGCTCATGTATTATTCATGCTCTATACAAAATTCATGCCCTTCGTCACTTCATGCTACCATAGCTTCATGTTCTTTATAACATTCATGCCACCATAACTTCATGATTTTTACAACTTGATATCATTTCAACTTCATTCTCACTGTGATGGCTATGACTATGTCTATCTAATGTTTAGTTGTCCCTTTCTACGTTTACCTTTAAATTGTTGACATTTTAAAGTAATTATTATAGTGCCTACTTCAAATTCTCTTTAGATGTTATCCATTGTAAGCATTTATGTTTGCAGGTTCTGAGATGGAGTGCTTGAGGAGAATGTGCCACATTATTATCCATATTTGTATCTTCTTTATGAGTGTCTAATTGTTTAATTTCATTTTGATTGGTTGTCTTACTTTGACATGCATTTCATAGTAGTGCACATGCAAGTCAAAATGGAGGCAACATATAATTGTAAAAAATGTGTATACCCTAAAATTTTCTTTTTCATTTTGGACTTGTATTAATTGGATTTTTCCTTATATAATGATTAGCATACAAGCGACATGTTTTTGTACAAAAGATGGTAATTAACTTGAATCTAAACTTATCCTTAATCCATAAATCTCCAAGGATCAATCTCAATCTTCAATATATTCATTCCTTTACCCAAGGCAAATCAACAATCATATAAATGACCCCAAAACTTTTCAAATTAAAATTAAAATTGGGCCCAAGACACTCCCTTCCAACTAGCCATTACTTGGTAGCTTGAGTTCAAATGTGTTAGTTTGTGTGTTGAAAAATTTCTATTAGTTAAGTAGGAAAACAAAGGTCTTGGCCTATTAAAAAAGTTTCCCTAAGGCAAGTCGAAACAAGCCCATATTGGCTAGGAACAAGAAATAAAAAATAATTAAATAACTAATATAAAACAAAAAAACAAGAGGACAAAATTGAAGCACAAGGGGGAAAAGGACTTCCCCCCCTCATACCAAAAAAAAAAATCATCGCTATCCAATGTGAGGCTAAAGGTTGCCTGCTTCTTATGATTCTTGTTCTACTATAAAGAAAAGGTGGCAACTGATCTATTCATAACTATTGTCATAAATCTTATCATATTGCTCATATATTCTTCTATGCTCTCCATTCTTTCTTTATTTCAATTTGGCAATGGTTGGCAATTTCGTCATAGAGGGAGCATTAATTTTCTTGAGGACTATCCATGGTATCAGCGACCTAGAGATTACTAGTAGAAACAAAGTCAGTGCGGGATTATTTATTTCTTCAAAATAACTATTAACCTCCCATTTAATTGGCAAATTATGCTCAAGGATGGTATCCTCTAATGCTTTGTTCTCACTATAATTATCCTTCTCTGAAATTAAAGGGTCACTTATAGTTCAAATTCTTTTAGATCAAGAGGCTTGGCACCCACCAATCTATTTGATCTTCTAACCCCAACCACTTTATTCGAATACTTCTAATGAGCCATCACCACATCCTTTCTGTTGGCAACAATGCATGCAACAAATTGAGAGGGGGGTTGGGGGGGTGGTGAATCAGTTTGCTCACAAATTCTACACAACTCAAACTTAAATTTAGATTTGATAATAAACAGTAAAAGCAGAAATCAATGACACACCAATAACACACATAACACCAAGAATTTTAACATGGAAAACCCGGTTAAAGGAAAAACTACGGTGGGAACCTATCCACAATGAGATATTACCCTGTTAGGAGTAAGTGAAATATTACAATGGGGAATGCACATGTATTTAGGCACACTGCCTAGAGCTCACTGCTCAAATTACAAGAAGGGCTACAACCCCAAGGAAGACTCATTGTCTTACAAAGATCAGACAACAATCCAGATTACATGAACTGTGAAAATAGCATCTCCATATGACTGGTTATAGTTTCAGTTAAGCATAGTCTGATTCACTCTGCCACACACTTCTCTTGACACTTTCAAAATATCATAACACTTGTTCGAACATTTATTCTCTTCACGAGGAATAATGTACTTAGTATATGAGATGCAACCATGAAAGACTAAAGGAAGATCCTACAAGGCTCTATTTATAGGTTAGTAATATGCCTCTAAAAGTGTTGTACAAATAGTTTTTATATTTTCAAATGATGTAGTAGGATTTATGCACATTTTTGCTTTATCATTAAAAATTGTATTAGGAAAGTGATAGGTTTAGAGTAGAGTCTATGGTTAAAATCCCAAGGTTTCAAATTGAACGTAGACATCAAAATTGAACCTACACATGTCTAAGATACCAACATTTCACAAAATAGGTGTTTTTTTTAACATTAACTTGGAATTTGAAACTTCAACGGTGAGAATTAGGTGTTCGATAAGGTTCAAATCTAGTGAGAAATTAGTCCATTGATAGAGAAAATCTCAAAAAGTGGCAAATGGGTCCTAGAGCACAACTAAGAGGTAAACACTAAATTAGGTGTAAAAACATAAGGTGTAAATTACAAGGGAAAATATGAGCCTCAGAGGGCAATGCGAGGGTCGCCTTGTTTCCCTTCCTTACACATGATTACATCTTATCATCTTACTGAATGTTTGTTACACAATATTAGCTATGACATTTATTGCTTGTTAATTGGGTTTCAATGATCATTTTTACTACTTTCCTCCATTTTCTCACGACTTTTGTATGCAATCAATCAAAGGGAGGCATATAGTATCACTGATATTTCTTAATGTTTATGATTATAATGATATTTTCATGTTCATGTATTATTCATGCTCTATACATAATTCATGCCCTTCATCACTTCATGCTACCATAGCTTCATGTTCTTTATAACATTCATGCCACCATAACTTCATGATTTTTACAACTTGATATCATTTCAACTTCATTCTCATTGTGATGGCTATGACTATGTCTATCTAATGTTTTGTTGTCCCTTTCTACGTTTACCTTTAAATTGTTGACATTTTAAAGTAATTATTATAGTGCCTACTTCAAATTCTCTTTAGATGTTATCCATTGTAAGCATTTATGTTTGCAGGTTTTGAGATGGAGTGCTTGAGGAGAATGTGCCACATTGTTATCCTTATTTGTATCTTCTTTATGAGTGTCTAATTGTTTAATTTCATTTTGATTGGTTGTCTTACTTTGACATGCATTTCATAGTAGTGCACATGCAAGTCAAAGTGGAGGCAACATATAATTGTAAAAAATGGGTATACCCTAAAATTTTCTTTTTTCATTTTGGACTCGTATTGATTAGATTTTTCCTAATATAATGATTAGTATACAAGGGACATGTTTGTGTACAAAAGATGGTAATTAACTTGAATCTAAACTTATCCTTAATCCATAAATCTCCAAGGATCAATCTCAATCTTCAATATATTCATTCATTTACCCAAGGCAAATCAACAGTCATATAAATGACCCCAAAACTTTTCAAATTAAAATTAAAATTGGGCCCAAGACACTCCCTTCCAACTAGCCATTACTTGGTAGCTTGAGTTCAAATGTGTTAGGTTGTGTGTTGAAAAATTTCTATTAGTTAAGTAGGAAAACAAAGGTCTCGGCCTATCAAAAAAGTTTCCCTAAGGCAAGTCGAAACAAGCCCATATTGGCTAGGAACAAGAAATAAAAAATAATTAAATAACTAATATAAAACAAAAAAACAAGAGGACAAAATTGAAGCACAAGGGGGAAAAGGACTTCCCACCCTCATACAAAAAAAAAAAATCATCGCTATCCAATGTGAGGCTAAAGGTTGCCTGCTTCTTATGATTCTTGTTCTACTATAAAGAAAAGGTGGCAACTGATCTATTCATAACTATTGTCATAAATCTTATCATATTGCTCATATATTCTTCTATGCTCTCCATTCTTTCTTTATTTCAATTTGGCAATGGTTGGCAATTTCGTCATAGAGGGAGCATTAATTTTCTTGAGGACTATCCATGGTATCAGTGACCTAGAGATTACTAGTAGAAACAAAGTCAGTGCGGGATTATTTATTTCTTCAAAATAACTATTAACCTCCCATTTAATTGGCAAATTATGCTCAAGGATGGTATCCTCTAATGCTTTGTTCTCACTATAATTATCCTTCTCTGAAATTAAAGGGTCACTTATAGTTCAAATTCTTTTAGATCAAGAGGCTTGGCACCCACCAATCTATTTGATCTTCTAACCCCAACCACTTTATTCGAATACTTCTAATGAGCCATCACCACATCCTTTCTGTTGGCAACAATGCATGCAACAAATTGAGAGGGGGGTTGGGGGGGTGGTGAATCAGTTTGCTCACAAATTCTACACAACTCAAACTTAAATTTAGATTTGATAATAAACAGTAAAAGCAGAAATCAATGACACACCAATAACACACATAACACCAAGAATTTTAACATGGAAAACCCGGTTAAAGGAAAAACCACGGTGGGAACCTATCCACAATGAGATATTACCCTGTTAGGAGTAAGTGAAATATTACAATGGGGAATGCACATGTATTTAGGCACACTGTTGTTGCCGGGAATAATCATTATGTTATGTTGTCATATTATGTTTATGTTGTCGTCGGTAACAATGAGTTACGACAATCAGTTAGTTAGTCGTCCCGAAGGGTAGTTGGATGTGACGGTTGGTCGCACCCCTTCGGGTATTATATATTGCATACCATTCCTTCTTAGTATCATCATGATAGTGGTATTTGGGTGTAATGTTATAAGCACACTATGTATATGGACTATTGAATTAATACCGAGACTAGTTATTTAATATATTTCCATTATGTTCTATGCATTTACTTTATGCATTTAATCGTTTACTCGTATGTGCCAAACATTTGGCATCGTTGCCTAGACATACTTGGGAAAGGAAGGAGCGAATGGCATACAGACACGATGGGCCTACCCGTCGGTGAGATTAACCCAGAGGCCGACGATGGGCAAATGGAACAATCGTCATGGGACATAGAGCATGATGGCAAGAGGCGAAGGGGAAATTGAACCCTGTAATAATCCTGACACACTGTTGATATAAATCGTGGCCGAAAGGCGAAATAAATAAAATAAAAAAGTTTTTTTTTGTACATGGTGTGTGCTTGCTATGTACGGAAGTGATTTATGCCAAATATACTAAATAAGAATAAAAATAAAAAGATACAAAGTGACGAATGGGAAGTGGGACAAAGAGCATTGAATCTCAGACAACAAATAGAACGAAGGCATAGGCTAAGGCAGCTTGTCGAGGGATGACCGAGTGAGGGGTTGCTCGAAGGGAACCCAGGAGGTGTCACGGAGGTTGCAGAGGTAGAGATAGACGAAGAGAATTACACTCTCTACACTGTCGTAGGGTTGCCCGAAGGGAACCTAGGAGTCGTGGAGGGTGCCGAAGGAGAACTCTACAGTTCGCCACAATACCACCGTAGGGTAAGAAGTCACAAAGAGTTGGTGGAACAAACAAGGCGAAGTCTAAACCTGATCGACGCTACCAGAGACCTACTAAAGAACTTGTCCATTTCGGAGGACAACCGAAGGGAGACGACCGAATATGACGGTACGGCCGACGGTGCCAAGGGAGCACAAGGGTACCGTACAGGAGGTAATTTGTTCAGTTCGGGGTCAACAACCTTCTTTGGAGGACCCACGAGTGGAGGGTTAGGTGCAGGAGGTGGAGGTGGAGGATCACCAGGTACAAGCACACAAGGCACCAGAGGAGCGAGACCCAACGGTGGGATGGCAAGTAAGCAGAAGCTATCAAAGTTCAACGACGATGGGAAGGAAGATCCCGTTCGCCATTGCCGCACTTGCGAAACCATATGGTCAGCGAGCGGTGTTATTGACCAGGACGAATGGGTAACACAATTTCCAGCAACCTTAAGGGGAGTGACCATCAACTGGTACTCAGATATGGATAAGGCCAAAGTCGGCACATGGTCCGACCTGAAGAAGGAGTTTGGGATAGAGTTTTGCCTCCTCATAGACGACAATGAAATAGTAGCCGAAATCTATGGCACAAAGCAGAACAAGAATGAGACTGTCCGACCCTATAGTCGACAGCTCAAGGAACTGTTGAGGAAAATGGAGAGTCAACCAGTGGATGGGTTGAAAAAGAGATGGTTTGTGGAGGGATTGAAACACTCCATCTGGAAGAAGATGAAAATTGTTCCATCAACCTCCTACGAAGATGCATATAATAGAGCGATGGATCTCAAGAGCGAGACCAAGACATCCAAGAAGAAAAAGAAGAAGGATAGCTCGCTTGAGGATGATGACTCTTCCGATGGAAGCAGCAGCGACGGTGAGTCCGGCAAAAAGGTACAGAAGGACATGTTGAGGATGATGAAAGAGCTGAAGGTTATGAAGGGAGGTCTGAGCAAGATCGACAAAGGGGAGCTTTGGTGCACAGAATGTAAGACAGATGGCCACATGAAAGGCTCCTGTCAAAAGAAGGCCTATTGTGATATATGTCAGTTGATGGGGCATCCCACCAGGGAATGCCCCTACAACATGAAAACACGAAACCAACAAGTATTGCTTACGCAGGAACAACCAACTACATCGGGTGGTACCAGCAGCTCCCAGGTGAAAAACAATGCAACATCGGGAGGCTACCAAGATAACTGGTGGGGAGGATGAAACAACAATAACAATACAAGGAACTGGATCCAATACGACTCCAAAGGCCGACCAATGGTATGTTTGCCCTCTCGGGTGAATAACTTAAAGTACACAGATAAAGCACGTAATGCAGAATAATAATGCCATAGATATCAGATAAAATATAAGAGATGTTATTCCATTAATAATTGTTGTCCGTCACAAGTTACATCCGGAAGTATATAAAGATACCGAGGGGGTGCGAGCGCCAACCGTCGCACCACAACTACCACCCCACAGTTGCCAACTAACCAAGACAATTACAACTTAATTAACTAGTTTTATTTTCATGTACAATATTGCCGCCAACATCATCCCCCCCAAAAGAAAAGAAGTCGTCTCCGGACGACTTAATACAAAATAGAGATGACATTAACCAGAACTGCTGACGCTAGTCGAGCCCGGAACTTATACACCTACTGCGTCCTCGCCTGAAAACCCTTTTCTGCTACCATCTGATGCTCAAGTGTAGATTTCACCATTATTGCTTCCTTCGACATCACAGTCCTCCTGTGCCTAAACCAAACTTGTCTGCAAAACACGCTTTTCAGTCTTAACCTCCACCAACTGCTACTCAAATGATACTGTCTCCCTAGCCAATTTGTCCTCGATAGCCACTGGTGTTTCCCTCTCGGCATCCAACTTCTAGGTATGCTGAGCTAAGTCTCACGCTACTCCTGCCTCCAACCTGGTGGTCAGCTCCTCCGGAGCCCTCTGTGCATCCACCAAGGCAACCTCACGTCCAGCCGAGACATACTCCAAGTTCCTCAAAGCATACCATTCCTGCCTGGAGGTCGCCACAACCCTCTAGCACAACGGCTAGGAGATGCCTCAAATCCTCCATCACACTCCCCAAAGGCTGATAACTAAACTGAATAACTCTCTGGTGTCGTATGACTTTGCGTTCTTGCAATGCCTTCCCTTAAATTTTGTTTGTTCACAACCTCCAAATTTGTCTCCCTCTACGGCTTATGGCTTCCACGCCAATGCTTAGCTGCAGGCTTCTTTCTCACAGTACGGAACAAACCAACACTTACCGTGCCTTCTCTCATGCCCTTCGCCAAACTCAAAAAGTGTATTGTAGCTCAAAAATAAACTGGGGGTCTAGGGGCAGTGCCCCCAGCGGGGTCGAGGGGTAGCGCCCCCACGGGGTCCGGGGGCGATTTTTCAATCTGGTCGTCGTCGTTTTTTTTGTTTTTGTTTTTGTTTCCTCTGTAATGTCCCTGATGGCACCCCGACCATACAACCTCCCCGTACGGTCAACAACAACATTGATACCTCCAATTGTACGACCACCTTCCCGTGCGGTCAACACCCCTCCAATGTACGGCTATGTGTTTGTTTGTGCGGGGGCTGCGTGTTTGTGTGGGGTTGCGTTTATGTTTGCGTTTTATGTCTCCGCGCTCCACGCCTTTATTCCTTGCGCCAACAATGGTTTCCATCACACAGTGGTCCACCATTGGTGGTCCCACTGCCAGTGTTGCCACCACACGATGGTGCTACCGTACTGTTGTCCTCATTTTTGTTTCCAAAAATGAAGGACCACTACAGTGAAATTTTTTTAAAAAAAATGAAAATTTTTACTCTATGGCATGCTTTTCGAGGCAAAATTTTGACTATTCCTTGGACTGTCTTAATCCTCAATTCATTCTCGAACTACGTTTCGAATTTTGTCCAATTCTGGGTTCGTTTGCTATGCCTTTCCTTCAATTTCGGGTTTTAAAACCTAGACTACAGGTGCAGAATTTTCTTCAAACTACAAGTTTTAATGATATTCATTGTTTTGGTCTTTGTAGGGGAATTTTTGACCAATTACATGTGCACTTTTATTTTAAATATGTCACTTGTAAATTATTTTAAGTTTCCCCTTTGATGTTTTTATCTTTTTATTGTTTTTTGGTCATTTTTAGTTAAAATAGGGATTTTTTGGCTCAACTGCAAGTAAACTTGCAGTTTGGTCAAAAAACCCCTACTTTAATGGTTTTTACATGTAATAGGGATTTTAAATCCCCATTACATATGTGCAAGTGTTTCTAACTTGTTGTAGGGATTTTATTTCCCTTTTACAAGTGTTTTTAAACTTGCAGTTTGCTCTAAAAAACCTAATTTTGGCTTGGTAAGTGAAAAAGTGAATTTTTAAACTTGCCATTTGTCTTAAAAAACCCGATTTTGGCTTGGTAAGTGAAAAAGTGAATTTTTAAACTTGCCATTTGTCTTAAAAAACCCGATTTTGGCATGTAAGTGGAAAAAGTGAAAATAAAACTTATTATTTTCTCTCTAAAACCCGATTTGCTTCATTTTCGGCAATTCGAACTTGTCATGTGTCTTCTAAAACCCGATTTGCATGGAAAATGGATTTGTTGAAGATGTCAAAGTGATTTTTTGGGGAGATTTGCTGGAGATGCAAGGCGTTTAGGATTCTATCCTATTCTCATGCTTTCACAAACACATTTTTCGCCATTTAGAGTTTATTGTTGCTAGTTTTTGGTGCCAAATCAGCAAAACGTGGTTCTTTTAACCCACATTTTGGGTGTTTTTTACTCCATAAATTTGCACACTCCTAAATTTTTTTGCCCTTTCCTACTTAGGCGTGGAGGGTGAGAGGATTTTCGCATCATTTAATGATGTCGTTGGAGTTTCTAATGGTGGCCACGTGATTCCCTTTGGCCACGTTTTCAACCTTTGGCAACGTTTTCAAACATTTGGCATCATTGGTTCTTCTTCTACCTTAGGCGTTTTGCTCTAATAAACTTGGATGCACACTCTCATTGGCATTTTGGTCCTCCAAGTTTAAGATTGTTGCTATATTTGGGGCATTTTTACAAAAAACGTGATAAGGGTTTGACATTCCGGATTGCTCTTTTTCACCGGTTTTGCTTCTTCATTTCAAGAATTGTTGCATCATTGGAGAAGCATTTTGCATTTTTAAGAAAGCATTCCAGGTTCACAATCAATGTCAGATTTGTCGGCATCTCCAACTCCAAAGAAAATGAAATACAAATATGACAAATACCAGAATGAGGTTGCACCTTCCAAGGTTTCTTCTCCTTTGGATCGCATCAGGGACACAGAAATAGGGCACGTTGATATGGCAGAATTCATCAACAGGGTAGAAGATCCACAGGATAACAACTTGCAGCGGTTGTTGGACAGCCATATCCATCATGCATCTTCCTTCCCAGTGGCTGCCCTAGAACCCGAGTTCGTTCTTGCATGCGCCCATCATTTTGACAAAGAGTCAAAAGTCATTAAAAATGATGATGGTGAAGCTATAATTCGTCTTGATGCGGATACAATCGAGAAGGTCTTCAAAATACCTCCTGCACCTGTTTATATGGAAATCACCAAAGAAAGTGCAGCAGAGTATTATGTGAAAAGGGAAAAAGATTGCAAGCGACACATCAATAGGTGGATCCAAGAGCCACGTCCTTCCTTCTCAAGATGGGCAAAGTTGTACCGTTGTGATTTCAAGTGGGAGATAGGAGACACCATCACTCTTCTCAGCAGGATGTTGGGCCTTGAGCACTCCAATGTCTTTTAGCCATGGATGTATCAATTCATTATGTTCACACGGCAGTCGCATCACATTTCATGGGGTGAAATAATCAGTGATGCTTTGTGCGAACAACTTGCAGCAATTCCTACCACTATGACCTTCTTCATGAATTCTTATTTGGTATATTTAGCAGCGTCATTGGGACACTTTCCAGGTCTTTCTACCAAGGGTGATCGCTCGCTTATACCAGTTTGGGAATATTATGACCAGTTGCCATTGAAACCTAGCAGACTGTATTTCAGAAGAGTCCAAGATGCATTCTTCGGATATTTCATGTGTCAGTTTGACGTGGATCTCAGAAACAAAAGAGTATCAGATGAGGCATGGGTCAAGGTGTCTGAGTATGGGTGTTTGTTCCTGCAATTTCCCACCTTCACCTGTATGAGGATTGGATGCTATGATGGTCAGCCATACATGCTTCCAAAATACCCAACCGATAAGATAATTCTTATGGAGTTGGAAAGAAAGATCATGGTTGTTCATACTTTTTAGTATGCTAGACACAAGGTTGGAATGGGGATCTCTACCACAAACCCATTGAAAATTGTTCGATACTCCCTTGTCACATCTGTGAAGGCTAAGGCCATGGAGGCTGAATTGCAGGAAATCAAGCTTAAGAGGTTCAAACCTATAGCTGATTTTGATTATAGAGGTATGAAGGAGAAGATCAAGAAATACTTTGTGCATGTTCATCACATTGAAGACATCTGGGTAGATCTCTGCATGGAAGCCGAAGTTCTGAAGATGGATTACTGCAGGCTCACTGTTGAGCAAATTCTTGACTTGAACTTGGTGGATATCCCACAAGGGATGATCGATGACGGGCATATACTTGATCCTGAATACACTTCACGAAGGGTTGAGGAAGCTCTACTTCCTTTGATCCAATGGTGACACAAGGAGTGCATCTCCATCCTTGACAGATTTCAGCCTATCTTGGCCAACACTAACGCATGGCTGAAAAGTAATGCTATTAGACTTATCAAAATGAAGGTTGGTAAAGAAGATGATTCTACAGGGCCTCTTGGACGGAAGTCTGAGATTCAGATTGATAACAAGGAGGGTGCTTCATCTTCGGGCACAAGGATCAAGTTACGAGTTAGTTGTGCGGTAGTGCTTCCTCCTGAGGAGACGACTACTCGTGGGAAGGAGAAATCACAGTTCCATGTTCGGGTGATCGATCTAGATAATCCAAAAGAGGGGCAGCAATTTGACGATGCACCTAAGTCACCAGTTTCAGACTCGCCTCACGAGGTCATTCCTCCAGTTTCCATTGAGACGCCTCTTTCTCCTCTTGATTTGCTCGTAGATGAGTCTCCTCAGAATGCAGTTCCCATTTCAGCATACGAGCCTTCTCCTGATCGACAACGAGAAAGTGTGTTGAAAGTTCCTGAAGATAATCCCACTTGCATTCAGTTATCAGAAATTGATACTTCCACTTCTAGTTTTGAAGAATTCATGAGGCAATCTTCATGTCCATTGGTAACTGAGCAAACCGTGGTCGCTATTCAAATAGATATTCTTCCCAGGGTGACCACGGTAATTCAAACAGAAACTACTTCTCCTTTGCCTACGGCTGCTACTGGAAGTGAGTTGATGACTTTGCCTCCATGACTTAGTTCTTTCACCCCGAAAAGGAAGAAGCAAGAGATCTCACCTAATGCCTTTGACTACCAGCAACTCAAACAGTCCAGATCCAAAGTTGCTAAGAAAGCAAAGACTATCTCTAGGGTAACTATTGATAGCAACAAGATGAAAGTAGCTGAAATTGTGGAACCTATTGCAGATAAACCACTTGATGAAATGTCAGCTGCTGATTATAAGGTTACAAGGGTAGAATTGGGAAAGCAAACACATGAGGTCATTAAACATGATGCTCAGTTTTCTGTTGCTTCACTAGTGCAAAGGTGTGACGATCTTCTTGCAAAGAAAGACAAGCTAGAAGAAGAAAACCGACAGCTCATGGCAACCATTCATAAAATCACAAAACCTGCTGCTGAAGGGAGTAACTCCATAGGTTGTTCTGGTTCCCAAGAATCGATTCGTGGAGTGGAAAGGGCTGCTCAGAAAGTACAAGCACTGGATTCCTGGGTTGATCAGCTTCATGATTAATGTGTACAAGTGGTAAAAGACATTTTTCAAATAATGTCTAAGTTGGAAATCATTGAAGAGAAACTGGATCAGACTTCTGACACTTTCAAAAAGAATTTGGAAAGTGTTGAGAAAAGTCTGGCAATCTGGCGTACCATGCCCCAACAACAACTGAGTATTTTGCAGGAGCACGCCATCATCTCTTCCAGGGTCATGTACTTGGAATTTGAAGAACTCATGGAAAACAAGACCCTTGTTCTTAAATCCCTCATTGAGGAGATCAGTGATGCAAGGAGATACCGGGATGAAGTCTATCGAGGTATTGTCTCACATTGTGAAAGGGCCTCTTGCAATATAGTAAGTCAGGATGGAGAGCTGATTCCAAAAGAAGAGGTTCTTGTTGATTTACAGATGAGGATTCATAATGAATGGAGGAGCGAACAATTCTCGGTAGCTTCAATTCAAACATTGATGAAACACCAAGCCTTTTTGCATGAGATACAGTCTATCCTGGATAAAGACAATTCTGTGCTCCTCCACTGTCACGACACTATTGTGAAGACTATGGTTGTTGCTAAGAACACCCATGAACCGAATCCCGAGGAACTACAAGCGAGCATCCAGAAATTTCAATAATTCGTGTCTTCACAAAATGCAACTTAAGTGTTTTTCAACACTTAGTTGAATTTTCCCTCTTTTGTAATCTTTAGTTGTAATTTTGTTTTGACAAGTTACATGTAAAAGTAATTTTTGTAAAATGCAAGTTACACATTACTTGCACTTTTGTAATTACATGTAAGGCAACTACAAGTTGTGTCCGATTGTGACTGTAGTTGGAATAAGTCTTAGTTAGTTAGAGTAACTCTTAGTTAGTTAATGAAGTCTCAATTATTTATTGAATGAGTCTTGGTGGTTGAGAGAATCTCTCAAGTTAGTTAGGATCCTCCCACCTTTTTCTCAAGGCTCCTCCTCTATAAATACTTGAGAGGTCCATTGTAAAGATATCTTTTGGGAAAGCAAGCAAAAACTCTGCCAAATTTACAACAAGAAGTCTTTAAGCTTTTGTATGTGAATTGAAGGTTTTGAAGAATAAGAAAGAAGGATTACTCAAGTTTTGAGTCTTTGAGCTACATGTTTGAGTTTGAATCTTTTTATTTCTTCTATGCAAAGTGTTTCTAAAGGAGCTTAGTCCAATCTGATTTGAAGTCTTTGAGCTGCAAGTAGAGAAGATTAATTAAAATAGGAAACTCTCTTGAAGGAGCAACAAGTCTTTGAGCTTGCGTCTATTCTTGAGGAAAAATTACTGTTTGATAAGAAATAGCAGCAAGTCTTTGAGCTTGCATTAGTTCTTGTCTTTGTGTTAAAAGAATAGATTATTTCAGTCTTTGAGCTGTTATCTTTTATTCGTTGTAAAATTTAGTATAGCAAAGGGTAGATAGGACTTCCAATAATCAAGTCTTTGAGCTTGATATTGCTGTCTCGTCCCGAAGGAAGTGACGGAAGTCTTTGCGCTTTCAGGAAACTTCATTTCCTTTCTCTTATTTCATTTGAAAGTGGTTACTACTATTATTCAATCGCTATCCTTTTCTATGAAGAGAAAAGGATATTGTCTTTCTTGAAAAAAGAAGAAAGATTGATGTTCCATCCCATTTTATTTTCCAATTTGTAGTTAGATAGGGGGAGCCTTCTCTTAATTAGGAGAATTTTTACTCGTGTGCTGTGGTTGAAACCACAATTTTGTATATTTCCCCAAGTGTACAAAATTTTCAACCAATAGTTTTTTGGCGACTCCGTTGGGGACATGGACGCATTCAGAAGCCTCACGCTTTCGTTTGAAGACTAGTGTCCTGCTGTTTTTGAAAGAAGAGCTTGGAAATTCTTTCATTTCTTTAAGCTGGAAAGTTTGTGCGTTTACGTTTGCCGGAAGAAAGGTGAATATTCAGAAGAAATATCTATTACTGAAAGAGCTAGATCCTTTTTACTAACTAGTACATCTTCCCTATCACGAACCACAAGTTATCCTCCCTCAAGAAAGAAAAAATCTATCCCAAGTGAAAATTCCTCCTTTTTCAAACCACTGATACCTTCATTACCTAATATGGCTAATCCACCTCCGCTTCCTCCTCCTGGTCCGTGGGGAGTAGCTTTTGGTCCTTTGGCATTAACCCCACCGCTTCATTCGCTTCCACAAGGTTCACGCAAAAATCTTCCCAAATTTTATGGCGATGGAAAGCAACACCCAGATGAACATGTGAAGTCTTTTTATATGGCATGTGGTGTTCTTGGGGTTGAACATCAAGATGTTGTTGTTCGGTTGTTTATAGAGACTCTTCAAGGTATTGCAGCCGACTAGCTTTTCAATCTTACTGCTGGTTCAATTGTTTCGTGGAACTCATTGAGAGACAAGTTCGAGGAACGTTTCAAGCCTGCAAAAGATGAGCACGCCTTGTTGGCCCAGTTGACACAAATGAAGAAGGATACGCATGAAGGCATGCGTGAATTCATTGCTAAATTTAACAAATTAGCAAATAGAATTCTTGTTAATTCTAAGCCTACTCCTGAGAACCTCAAGTGTTTTTTCATCAACACTCAGTTGCTCGAGGTTAGTTTCTTCTTAAGACGAGCATCTCTTGCTGATTTAGAAGTTGCTCAATCAATGGCTACTAAAATTGAGGACGATTTGATCTTAGCCAGTAAGATCAAGAAGGATTCTAATCGGTCCAAAGGAGGTTCGCATATGGATGGTTCATTTTCTGGTTCTACCGATCCTATGGTACAGAAATTGGCAAATGAACTTCTTGCTTTAAAGAAGCAAGTATCTCAAAATTCCTACCCCGCACCGTACAAGGATATCCCAAGAAGGACATATCCTAATACTGCTTCCAGTTATGCTGCCAAAAATCAACCCAAGTTGCCTCCCCCTCTGGAGAGACTTGCGCTTGAGCCACCTCCTTCAAAGGCAACAGTTGGCTATTATGAGGCTGATCAAAATGAGTCTTCTTATTTTGATTATCAGCCCGACGAAGTTGCTCTTCCTCAACAAGAAGAAGAAGAAGTGACTGGTGACTCTATTATACGTTACATGCACTATGATGACTCTGTTACTATCGATAGGGCTCATAGCCAAGCATTTGCTGTAACGACAAGATTCTAGACCCAGTTGGCCCAACAAGAAGAAGCTGCAAAGATCACAAGTGATTTATAACCACTTGTTGTTATTGCTAAAAGAGGAACACTGCTGCCTTATATTCCAAAGGATGCAGCAAAAATCCAAGTAACAAAAGTCCTCCTCTTGCTTCATCTGTTGATCTCAAGCCCAGTATGCCCAACCCCAAACCATTATCGGACAATGTTAATCCCTTTCTAGCTGGTTCATTTCAAGCCTTTGATATTATTGACCATGTTAGGAAGACTAAAATTCAAATGTCCGAAGTTGAGTATTTACAAGCTAATCCCGATCAATTTGACAGATTAGCTGATTTTGTTAAAAGTAAGGAGACTCGTCCTATACTTGAAAACACTATCCCACAAGAACCCAAGAATTTGCCCAATCATTTGGTGACCATTCCATCTACTACCCAAGGAAAGATAGAACCTTTTTACATTTCCTTGTTGATCAATGGTTTTCAATTGAGCAATTATGTCTTGGATTCCGGTGCTTCTGATAATGTCATGCCCGCAAAAGTTGCTCAAGCTTTGGGGCTGACCTTGACCAAAACTTTTGGTCATTGTTATTCCATGGAGAACAAGCAAGTGCCCCTTATTGGACAAATCAAGGACGCGCAATTTGCATTTGCTGCTTTTCCGGATAATAAAATAAAGATGACTGTCTTGGTGGCTGACGTTCCTGCATCATACAGAATGTTACTTGGCCGTAATTTTTGTAAAGATGTTGGAGGTGAACTCAACATGGATATGACGGAAGCAAGAATACCTGTCAAAGGTGTTGTGCATAAGTTAATTCCTGAAAGAGAAACCAAGTACACGCAAGTCCAATGACCCTCATGCTCAGATTCTTTTTGAATCTTCAGGTTTTGGGAATTATTACCTCCATATAGATGAAATTTTAGAATTTGCTGAAGATTATCCTTCTAGCAGCTCCGATATTTCATTACTTTCAGCAAATGAAAAGTTTGTTGATGCTGATCAGGACCAAGCATCAGAAGATGGGTCATCCAGTTCATATGTTATGGTTGAAGAAGTCACATCTTCATTTGTTGATGAAAGTATTCCATCACCTCCTAGACAAGAAGAGCTTCATTCTTCGTCTATTCAAGAGGAAAGTTCATCCTCTCCTATGGAAGAAGATGACAACTTTTCTTTTCACAATGCGCTCATCTCGGATGAAGGCAACTCTAATCATTCCAATGAAAACAACAGTTCAAATGATGTATGGACTCTTGAATTTGATGGCAGCTGCACTATGAATGGATCCGGAGCTGGTGTAGTTCTTATATCTCCCAAGGGAGAGATCTTCCCTTACTCTTTCAAGTTGCAATTTGCTAATACCAACAACACGGCTGAATATGAGTCGCTTTTGTTAGGGATGAGTGTTGCATTGAAAAGAGGAATCAGAAACCTTCATGCCCAAGGCGATGCAGAGTTAATTGTTTGTCAAGTGAGAAACATATATCAAACTAAGAATGACAAACTCAAGCATTACCACAATTTGGTATGGGAGAATATTGAAGATTTCGATTCTTTCAATATCTCAGTTGTTCCTCGTGAATACAATGATAGAGCTGATTCTCTTGCTATTTCAGCTACTTCATTAATTCCTCATCTTGACTTTGGTCAAGATAAATATATTATTGAGATAATCTGCAGACCTAGTGTGCTTGACAATTGGGATCATTGGCAAATCTTCAATGATGATAAGCAGATCAATAATTTCTTGCAAGCTGAGGATGGTTTCAACAACCTGTATTTTGAAGGAAGTAATTCTCCTTCTTCTTTGTCATCAGATTTGGTGTTTGATACATCATCTGAATCAGATGAAAATATCCTTAAGCTGAAAGGAAATAAAATTCCCAAGGTGTTGGTTTCTCTTGAAAAACTTTTCAATCAACATGATCGTTATATCAAGAGACGACAACAAGAAAGTACTGATTCTCCTATGGGATATGAGAAATATAATATTGGATCTGACGGAGATCCAAAGTTTGTCAATATTGGCAATCACTGCACTTCAGATAAGAGAGATCAGTTTATTCAACTTTTGCGCCAATACCATGATGTCTTGGCGTACTCATATGATGATCTAAAGTCCTTCCAACCCAAGGAAGTGCAGCATGACATTCCTCTCAAGCTTGGCACAAAACCTTTTAGACAGAAGCAACGCCGGTATAATCCGAAAATTTCAGGTACCATTCTTTCTGAAGTTCAAAAACTGCTTGATGCTCGAATTATCTTTCCCATCCATCATTCAACATGGTTGGCGAATATAGTACCGGTGCGTAAGAAGAATGGAGAAATGCGTATTTGTGTTGATTTCAGAAATCTTAATCAGCTATCACTCAAGGACAATTATCCATTGCCAATCATGGATCAAGTCTTACAAACGGTGACAGGCTCCGAGATGCTATCTATGCTAGATGGATTTTCGGGATACAATCAGATTGAGGTTAGTGAACCTGATCAACACAAGACTGCATTCACCACTCCATGGGGTACATTTGCATACCGTAGAATGCCTTTTGGGTTGATCAATGCAGGGGCTACTTTCCAGCGAGCTATGGACTTGGCTTTCCGTGGTATTGTGGGAAGGTATATTGTAGTATATCTTGATGATCTTACTGTTTTTTCTAAAGATCGTGAGAATCATCTTTTTCATCTACAAGATGTACTTGAAAGATGTCGCAAGCATGGCATCTCTCTTAATCCCAAGAAGTTAGTTTTTGGGGTGACGAAGGGAAAACTTCTTGGTCACATTGTTTCCAAGGAGGGTATAAAAGTTGATCCTGAGAGGGTTAAATCTATTTAGAATCTCCCTTTGCCATCCAACAAGACTGCTGTTCATTCTTTTTTTGGTAAGGTTAATTTTCTGCGAAGATTTATTCCTAACTTTGCGGAGAAGACTCATCATATTGTGGACATGATGAAAGGAAAGTCTTCTTTCCATTGGAATTCTGAAGGAAGAGTGGCATTCAATGAAATCAAAGATGCAATTGCTCATGCATCCGTGTTGGTTTGTCCCAATTACACTAAGGAGTTCATTATGTATAGCTATGCTTCCGAGCATACTCTGTCAGCTATTCTGATGCAGAAAAATTCAGAAGGAATTGAATCTCCTATCGCTTTCATGAGTTGTCCTTTGAAGTCCCATGAACTCAAGTATTCCTCTATTGAGAAGAATGCCTATGCAGTGGTTAAAGCAGTTAATAACTTCCATTTTTACATCTTGAATTCTCATACCGTTGTGTTAGTTCCTGATACATCAGTCAAATCTATCTTAACACAACAGGAGTTTGGCACAAAGAGAGGAAATTGGATTGCAAAAATCCAAGAGTATGACTTGGAGATCAAGCCTACAAAGCTTGTTCGAGGAAGAGGACTCTGTCAGCTGATGGTGGAAAGTATTCCGGAGGAGCGAGAATTGGATGATTCGAAAGATCTTCCCAAGGTGCTGTTTGTTAGTACTACTGATGAATGGTACTCTAATATAGCATTTTTCTTGACCTATGGCGAATGTCCACAACATTTGACATTCAAGGAAAAAAGAAGTATCAAGTTGAAAGCTGCAAACTTCATATTATGGGATACTGGTTTGTACAAAAAAGCCATTGACGGTACTTTCCTCCGTTGTGTTGACAAAGCGCAACAAACCAAATTGCTGGAATCTTTCCATGACAAGGCTTGTGGTGGACATTTTTCTGCGCCAGTGATCGCTCATAAAATTTTGAGAGCAAAATATTATTGGCCTACACTCTTTCAAGATGCTTTTCGGTGGGTACGTAAGTGTGTACATTGTCAGCAGTTTGTAGGCAAACCAAAGCTTGTAGCATTACCATTGAAGCCAGTTATTGTTGAAGAACCTTTCCGGCAATGGGGCATTGATTTCATTGGTGTGATCAATCCCTCCTCAAGTGCAGGTCATTCCTATGTCCTTACAGCTACTGACTATTTCACCAAGTGGGTGGAAGCCATACCAGTAAAGAACGCTACTTCTGAGGTAGTATGCAGATTCCTCAAGGAGAATATTATTTCCAGGTTTGGTGTTCCATTCAAAATTGTGACTGATAATGCAACCACCTTCTCTTCCTCAGAAATTTCACAATTTTGCTTTGAGTATAATATCTTGTTAACTCATTCATCTGATTATTATCCTCAAGGTAATGGTCAGGCGGAATCTAGTAACAAGAATTTGATTACTATTATTCGCAAGCTTGTGGAGGAAAATCAAAGGTCCTGGCATAAGGCTCTTTTTGATGCTTTATGGGCAGACAAGATTACACCCAAAAGGGCTATTGGTATGTCTCCATTTCAGCTCCTTTATGGGATCAATACAGAAATACCCATCACTTTGGAACTTCCTGCTCTCAAGTTATCTAAAGCAATTGAGGATCAAACTTATGAGAATGCTTTAGACAAAAGGATCATGTATCTTTCCCAGTTGGAAGAACAAAGAACACAAGTGGTAGACTGAATTGCTCAGCATCAGCAATAGGTCAAAATTCTTTTTGATAAGAAAGCAAAGCAAAAAGGATTCCAAGTTGGTGATCATGTTTTGCTTTGGGATAAGCGAAGGGAACCGAAAGGTCTACATGGAAAATTTGATTCTCTTTGGCGAGGACCCTTCACTATTCACTATATTGCTGGAGAAGATAGTTTTATCTTGGCTTATCATGATGGAACACCATTTGCACTGCCGTATAATGGCCAGCATTTGAAGCATTACTTTGAATGAAGATTCGAGGTAACTTCTTGTAAATAATGTCTTTCTCTTGTTTGTTTTCCGCCTTTTGTTTGTTTGTTTTTGCTTTGTTTGACTCTATGACCCAATGGATAAGAGGAAGGCACTTAGAGTTCTGGATTCATTTCTCTCATAATCTTGAAGGATAAATGAAAGAATTCCCCAGTCAGAGACAGTTGTTGTCCTCATTTTTGTTTCCAAAAATGAAGGACCACTACGGTGAAATTTTTATTAAAAAAATGAAAAATTTTATTCTATGGCATGCTTCCCAAGGCAGAATTTTGACTAATCCTTGGACTGGCTTAATCCTCAGTTCATTCTCGAACTACGTTTCGAATTTCGTCCAATTCTGGGTTCGTTTTCTATGCCTTTCCTTCAATTTCGGGGTTTAAAACCCAAACTGCAGGTGGAGAATTTTCTTCAAACTGCAAGTTTTAATGATATTCATTGTTTTGGTCTTTATAGGGGAATTTTTGACCAATTGCATGTGCACTTTTATTTTAAATATGTCACTTGTAAATTATTTTAAGTTTCCCCTTTGATGTTTTTATCTTTTTATTGTTTTTTGGTCATTTTTAGTTAAAATAGGGATTTTTTGGCTCAACTGCAAGTAAACTTGTAGTTTGGTCAAAAAACCCCTACTTTAATGGTTTTTACATGTAATAGGGATTTTAAATCCCCATTACATATGTGCAAGTGTTTCTAACTTGTTGTAGGGATTTTATTTCCCTTTTACAAGTATTTTTAAACTTGCAGTTTGCTCTAAAAAACCCGATTTTGGCTTGGTAAGTGAAAAAGTGAATTTTTAAACTTGCCATTTGTCTTAAAAAACCCGATTTTGGCTTGGTAAGTGAAAAAGTGAATTTTTAAACTTGCCATTTGTCTTAAAAAACCCGATTTTGGCATGTAAGTGGAAAAAGTGAAAATAAAACTTATTATTTTCTCTCTAAAACCCGATTTGCTTCATTTTGTGCAATTCGAACTTGTCATGTGTCTTCTAAAACCCGATTTGCATGGAAAATGGATTTGTTGAAGATGTCAAAGCGATTTTTTGGGGAGATTTGCTGGAGATGCAAGGCGTTTAAGATTCTATCCTATTGTCATGCTTTCACAAACACATTTTTCGCCATTTAGAGTTTATTGTTGCTGGTTTTTGGTGCCAAATCAGCAAAACGTGGTTCTTTTAACCCACATTTTGGGCGTTTTTTACTCCATAAATTTGCACACTCCTAAATCGTTTTGCCCTTTCCTACTTAGGCATGGAGGGTGAGAGGATTTTTGCACCATTTAATGATGTCGTTGGAGTTTATAATGGTGGCCACGTGATTCCCCTTGGCCACGTTTTCAACCTTTGGCAACGTTTTCAAACATTTGGCATCATTGGTTCTTCTTCTTCTACCTTAGGCGTTTTGCTCTAATAAACTTGGATGCACACTCTCATTGGCATTTTGGTCCTCCAAGTTTAAGATTGTTGCTATATTTGGGGCATTTTTACAAAAAACGTGATAAGGGTTTGACATTCCGGATTGCTCCTTTTTACCGGTTTTGCTTCTTCATTTCAAGAATTGTTGCATCATTGAAGAAGCATTTTGCATTTTTAAGAAAGCATTCTAGGTTCACAATCAATGTCAGATTTGCCAGCATCTCCAACTCCAAAGAAAATGAAATACAAATATGACAAATACCAGAATGAGGTTGCACCTTCCCAGGTTTCTTCTCCTTTGGATCGCATCAGGGACACGGAAATAGGGCACGTTGATATGGCAGAATTCATCAACAGGGTAGAAGATCCACAGGATAACAACTTGCAGCGGCTGTTGGACAGCCATATCCATCATGCATCTTCCTTCCCAGTGGCTGCCCTAGAACCTGAGTTCGTTCTTGCATGCACGCATCATTTTGACAAAGAGTCAAGAGTCATTAAAAATGATGATGTGAAGCTATAATTCGTCTTGATGTGGATACAATCGAGAAGGTCTTCAAAATACCTCTACACCTGTTTATATGAAAATCACCAAAGAAAGTGCAGCAGAGTATTATGTGAAAAGGGAAAAAGATTGCAAGCGACACATCAATAGGTGGATCCAAGAGCCACGTCCTTCCTTCTCAAGATGGGCAAAGTTGTACCGTTGTGATTTCAAGTGGGAGATAGGAGACACCATCACTCTTCTCAGCAGGATGTTGGGCCTTGAGCACTCCAATGTCTTTGAGCCATGGATGTATCAATTCATTATGTTCATACGGCAGTCGCATCACATTTCATGGGGTGAAATCATGAATGATGCTTTGTGCGAACAACTTGCAACAGTTCCTACCACTATGATCTTCTTCATGAATTCTTATTTGGTATATTTAGCAGCGTCACTTAGACACTTTCTAGGTCTTTCTACCAAGGGTGATCACTCGCTTATACCAGTTTGGGAATATTATGACCAGTTGCCATTGAAACCTAGTAGATTGCATTTCAGAAGAGTCCAAGATGGATTCTTCGGATATTTCATGTGTCAGTTTGACGTGGATCTCAGAAACAAAAGAGTATCAGATGAGGCATGGGTCAAGGTGTCTGAGTATGGGTGTTTGTTCCTGCAATTTCCCACCTTCACCTATATGAGGATTGGATGCTATGTGGTCAGCCATACATGCTTCCAAGATACCCAACAGATAAGATAATTCTTATGGAGCTGGGAAGACAGATCATGGCTATTCATACTTTTTAGTTTGCTAGACACAAGGTTGAAATGGGGATCTCTAGCACAAACCCATTGAAAATTGGTCGATACTCCCTTGTCACATCTGTGAAGGCTAAGGCCATGGAGGTTGAATTGCAGGAAATCAAGCTTAAGAGGTTCAAACCTAGAGTTTATTTAGATTATAGAGGTATGAAGGAGAAGATCAAGAAATCCTTTGTGCATGTTCATCGCATTGAAGACATCTGGGTAAATCTCCACACGGAAGCCGAAGTTCTGAAGATGGATTATTGCAGGCTCACTGTTGAGCAGATTGTTGACTTGAACTTGGCGGATATCCCAGAACGGATGATCGATGACGGGCATATACTTGATCCTGAATACACTCCATGAAGGGTTGAGGAAGCTCCACTTCCTTTGATCCAATGGTGACACAAGGAGTGCGTCTCCATCCTTGACAGATTTCAGCCTATCTTGGCCAACACTAACGCATGGCTGAAAAGTAATGCTGTTAGACTTATCAAAATGAAGGTTGGTAAAGAAGATGATTCTACAGGGCCTCTTGGACGGAAGTCTGAGATTCATATTGATAACAAGGAGGGTGCTTCATCTTCGGGCACAAGGATCAAGTTACGAGTTAGTCGTGCGGTAGTGCTTCCTCCTGAGGAGATGACTACTCGTGGGTAGGAGAAATCACGATTCCATGTTCGGGTGATCGATCTGGATAATCCAGAAGAGGGGCAGCAATCTGACGATGCGCCTAAGTCTCTAGTTTCAGACTCGCCTCATGAGGTCATTCCTCCAGTTTCCATTGAGACACCTCTTTCTCCTCCTGATTTGCTCGTAGATGAGTCTCCTCAGAATGCAGTTCCCATTTTAGCATACGAGTCTTCTCCTGATCGACAACGAGAAAGTGTGTTGAAAGTTCCTAAAGATAATCCCACTTGCATTCAGTTATCAGAAATTGATACTTCCACTTCTGGTTTTGAAGAATTCATGAGGCAATCTTCATGTCCATTGGTAACTGAGCAAACCGTGGTTGCTATTCAAATAGATATTCCTCCCAGGGTGACCACAATAATTCAAACAGAAATTGCTTCTCCTTTGCCTACGGTTGCTACTGGAAGTGAGTTGATGAATTTGCCTCCATGGCTTAGTTCTTTCACCCCGAAAAGGAAGAAGCAAGAGATCTCACCTAATGCCTTTGACTACCAGCAACTCAAACAGTCCAAATCCAAAGTTGCTAAGAAGGCAAAGACTATCTCTAGGGTAACTGTTGATAGCAACAAGATGAAAGTAGCTGAAATTGTGGAACCTATTGTAGATAAACCACTTGATGAAATGTCAGCTGCTGATTATAAGGTTACAAGGGTAGAATTGGGCAAGCAAACACATGAGGTCATTAAACATGATGCTCAGTTTTCTGTTGCTTCACTAGTGCAAAGGTGTGATGATCTTCTTGCAAAGAAAGACAAGCTAGAAGAAGAAAACTGACAGCTCATGGCAGGCATTCATAAAATCACAAAACTTGCTGCTGAAGGGAGTAACTCCATAGGTTCTTCTAGTTCCCAAGAATCGATTCGTGGAGTGGAAAGGGCTGCTCAGAAAGTACAAGCACTGGATTCCTGGGTTGATCAGCTTCATGATCAATGTGTACAAGTGGTAAAAGACATTTTGCAAATAATGTCTAAGTTGGAAACCATTGAGGAGAAACTGGATTAGACTTCTGACACTTTCAAAAAAAATCTGGAAAGTGTTGAGAAAAGTCTGGCAATCTGGCGTACCATGCCCCAACAACAGCTGAGTATTTTGCAGGAGCACGCCATCATCTCTTCCAGGGTCATGTACTTGGAATTTGAAGAACTCATGGAAAACAAGACCCTTGTTCTTAAATCCCTCATTGAGGAGATCAGTGATGCAAAGAGATTCTGGGATGAAGTCTATCGAGGTATTGTCTCACATTGTGAAAGGGCCTCTTGCAATATAGTAAGTCAGGATGGAGAGCTGATTCCAGAAGAAGAGGTTCTTGCTGATTTACATATGAGGATTCATAATGAGTGGAGGAGCGAACAATTCTCGGCTGCTTCAATTCAAACATTGATGAAACACCAAGCCTTTTTGCATGAGATCCAGTCTATCCTGGATAAAGACAATTCCGCACTCCTCCGCTGTCACGACACTATTGTGAAGACTATGGTTGTTGCTAAGAACACCCATGAACCAAATCCCGAGGAACTACAAGCGAGCATCCGGAAATTTCAAGGATTCGTGTCTTCACAAAATGCAACTTAAGTGTTTTTCAACACTTAGTTGAATTTTCCCTCTTTTGTAATCTTTAGTTGTAATTTTGTTTTGACAAGTTACATGTAAAAGTAATTTTTGTAAAATGCAAGTTACACATTACTTGCACTTTTGTAATTACATGTAAGGCAACTAAAAGTTGTGTCCGATTAGGACTGTAGTTGGAATAAGTCTTAGTTAGTTAGAGTAACTCTTAGTTAGTTAATGAAGTTTCAGTTATTTATTGAATGAGTCTTGGTGGTTGAGAGAATCTCTCAAGTTAGTTAGGATCAACCCACCTTTTTCTCAAGGCTCCTCTTCTATAAATACTTGAGAGGTCCATTGTAAAGATATCTTTTGGGGAAGCAAGCAAAAACTCTGCCAAATTTACAACAAGAAGTCTTTGAGCTTATGTATGTGAATTGAAGGTTTTGAAGAATAATAAAGAAGGATTACTCAAGTTTTGAGTCTTTGAGGTACATGTTTGAATTTGAATCTTTTTATTTCTTCTATGCAAAGTGTTTCTAAATGAGCTTAGTCCAATCTGATTTGAAGTCTTTGAGCTGCAAGTAGAGAAGATTAATTAAAATAGGAAACTCTCTTGAAGGAGCAGCAAGTCTTTGAGCTTGCGTCTATTCTTGAGGAAAAATTACTGTTTGATAAGAAATAGCAGCAAGTCTTTGAGCTTGCATTAGTTCTTGTCTTTGTGTTAAAAGAATAGATTATTTCAGTCTTTGAGCTGTTATCTTTTATTCGTTGTAAAATTTAGTATAGCAAAGGTTAGATAGGACTTCCAATAGTCAAGTCTTTGAGCTTGATATTGTTGTCCCATCCCGAAGGAAGTGACGGAAGTCTTTGCTCTTTCAAGAAACTTCATTTCCTTTCTCTTATTGCACTTGAAAGTGGTTACTGCAATTATTCAATCGCTATCCTTTTCTGTGAAGAGAAAAGGATATTGTCTTTCTTGAAAAAAGAAGAAAGATTGTTGGTCCATCCCATTTTATTTTCCAAGTTGTAGTTAGATAGGGGGAGCCTTCCCTTAATTAGGAGAGTTTTTACTCGTGTGTTGTGGTTGAAACCACAATTTTGTATATTTCCCCAAGTGTACAAAATTTTCAACCAACACGTACGGTGGTTCCATCGTCGGTGTTGCCACCGATGGTGGTCCCACCGCTGGTGTTGCCACTGATGGTTCCACCGCCGGTGTTGCCACCGCACGGTGGTGCTACCATACAGTGGCTCCATCGTGGCTTTCTTTCTTCTTTTTTTTTTCTATCGTACAATCAACTATCGTACGACCGAACGTTTATTTTATTTATTTCCTAATTTAGTTGTCTAGAGAGTCTTTGGCTCGGGTCCCCTATCTCTGGGATCGCCCTTCATCCTTCTCGGTTTTCCTCGCCCAAGAATCTCCCGCGTTGGTCCCGTGCCTCTCAAGTCGCCTGCCCGACCTCTCGAGTCCCCTTCCTTCCTATCAGGTTCCCTTTTGGACTCTCGGGTGTCCTTCCGACCTCTCGGGTCCCTGCGCGCTTCTTGTGGTAGGGTTTCAATTTGGACCCGTTGGTGGCAAGTCTATTTTCGATGGCCATCCGAAGACCAGGAACCACAAATTCTACAAGGACCACGGTCTCCTTCCCGTACATAAGAAGAAGAATAATAATAAAATTTTTGAAGGCTGCGGCCTTCCTACACAGGGTTCCAATCGGTGCTGACACAAATGATCTTGGGATTATCTACGTCACCGCGGTTTGGGCCGTCTCCCTTCCAATATTCTCTGTATTCCGGCAGGTACACCTCCTCTGTTGCTTGCTTTGGTTCCTCTACTTCAAGCTTGTAGCTCTGGAACATTTCGTAATCCTCCATATGCCAGTGGAAGAGCCCGTTCAATGACCCTGTCTCATCCTCGAAGCACTCTCCTAGTTTGAGAATCCCTTCATCGTTGGGTTCCCTGCAGCCCCGTCCTTCGTCCCTCAAGTCACCTTTTCCTTCACCCTCTGATTCCGAAGATGATGCCAGTTCCTCGTCGACAACCTGGGTACTTAGATCAATGGTGTACTTCCGCCCCCTTTTCTCCATAGAAAGGGTGTTCTTTTTCCAGTCGTGGTTCACCTTTGCTGTAACCAGCCACCCTTTGCCTAAGATGGCGTCGTACCCCTTCTTCTTGAGTGGGATTACCACAAAATCTAGTATGAAGGGTTGCATGCCAATGGTGACTGACTGGGCCATCAGGGTGCCGAGTGGCTTGATGTCGTGTTGGTCTGCACCTACCAAGTTGAACGTGGGTGGCCATAGTGTTGGCTTCCCCAGCTTCTTCCACGTATCCTCTGGCAGTACATTCACCCCCTAACCTCCATCCACGATGGTGTCCTTGAGAATAGCCCCGAGAATTCCCATCTCTACTACAGCAGGATGCCGACCACTATTTAAGGCCAACAACATTGGGTCAGCCGAGGGGTTGATCGGAACTTCCACCCGTGTGGCACGCAAAGGTGCCTGCGCAATGGTTTGTATGGAACTAAAAATGGCGGTTCTTAATTGTGGCATTGTTTCTAGAAGGTCCTTTACCCTTATAGGTACTTCCATTTGCAGTACTTTCCCAATGATGTTATTTTCAGCTTCCGTACGAGATGATGTACTTGCCACCTCGTTGTCCCGTTGTTCGGTCATCTCGCGTTCAATATTGGCCTTTGCGTCCCATTATCTCTCCTTCTCCATACGGAGGTCGGGATAAGTGGCCTTTTTCGTGTGGGCGCGAGTGATCACCAGTACTTCTTTCTCACCAGTCTTCTCAGCCTTCTCAATGTTGAGGAGATTAACCCCTGCCTTTGGGCAATTTGCGTCCTCATGGTCACCTGGCCCACACCATCGACAGAGGTGCTGAGGGGTGGCTTCCTTCATGCAATCACGGGTGAAGTGCCCCCACTGATTACAGGCCCTACATTGGATCATTGGTCGGCCCTTGGTGTCATACTGGATATGACTTCTGTTATTGTTATTGTTGATATTCCTTTCGTCACTGCGTTTGTTGTCCCGGTAACCTCCAGATGATGCCGTTGTGTTAGTTTGTTGGCCCGTACCCATTGGTGCGGCCTGCTCCGTGAATAGCACCTGGTTCATTTGCGTACTTCGGGTTTTCATGTTGTATGGGCACTCCTTGGTGGAGTGTCCCATCACTTGGCAAATCTCGCAGAATGCTTTCTTCGAGCAAGTACCCTTTGTATGCCCCTCCTCTTTACACTGAGTGCACCATATGTCCCCTTCAGTCCGACCGATGCTTCTCATTGTTTTGAACTCCCTCCTCATTCGCTCCATGTCTTTCTGGAGTGCTTGCACCTGCTTGCCAGCCTCGTCGTCGCTGCTGCTTTCCTGTGAAGAGTCATCCTCCTCGGACAAGCCATCCTTCTTGTCTTTTTTCTTCGATGTCTTGGTCTCGCTCTCCAGATCCATCGCTCTATCGTATGCGTCTTCGTATGATGTCGGTGGGACAATTTTCATCTTCTTTCGGAGGGAGTGTTTCAGTCCCTCCACAAACCATCTCTTTTTCAACGAATTAGTTGGTTGACTCTCCATTTTTCCCAACAGTTCCTTCAGCCGCCGACTATAGGCTCGGACAGTCTCGTTCTTGTTTTGCTTTGTTCCATAAATTTCGGCGACTATTTTGTTGTCATCTCTCAGGAGGCGGAACTCTATCGCAAACTCCTTCTTCAGGTCGGGCCATGTGTCGACTTTGGCCTTACCCATATTTGAGTACCAGTCTATGGCCACTCCCCTCAAGGTTGCTGGGAATTGTGTTACCCATTCGTCTTGATCGGTAACACCGTTTGCTGACCATATGGTTTCGCACGTTCGACAATGGCAAACGGGATCTTCCTTCTCGTCGCCGTTGAACTTCGGTAGTTTCTGTTTACTCGCCATTGATGGGCGTCGTCTCCCCTGATGTGGCTGTGGCTGTGTCTGAGCCCCTGCGCCGCTCCCTCCTGCGTTGGTGGTGTGTCCTGCGTGGGTGACTGGTGGTACAGTGTTTTGCCTGCCATGTGTCACACCTACAGCCGTACGGTTGTCTTCCCCTTCGTTCTCACCTGCGCCCACTCCTGGCTCCCTTTGGTGATCCTCACTCCGTGGTGTAAGGGATAAGTTTCTAAACTGATCCTTCGTCGTCTCAACTAGATTTCGTCGTAACCTTGTTTCCTCTAGAAACTCTATGTGGTTCCGCACCCTACGGTGTTCTGGCGATGCGTAGAAATTTCCGTCGGCTTCTGCACCCTCCGTGACACCTCCTTGGTTCCCCTCGGGCCACCCTTCGGCAGGTCGTCCTTCGACAAGTTGCCTCAGCCTCCGTCTACGTTCTACTTGTTGCTCCAGAATCAAGGCCCTCTACACTGCCTCCCACTCGTCCGTTTCTGCTTTTTTATTTCTATCTTTATTTAATATATTGGGCATAAATCACTTCCGTACATAGCAAGCACACGCCATGTACACAAAAAAAACTTTTATTATTTTTCCTTTCGGCCACAATTTATCTCAACATTGTGTCGGGATTATTACAGGGATCAATTTCCCCTTCGCCTCTTGCCATCACGCTCTGCGTCCCATGACGATTGTTCCGTTTGCATGTCATCGGCCTCTGGGTTAATCTCACTGACGGGTAGGCCCATCGTGTTCGTGCGCCATCCGCGTTTTCCATTCCCAAGTACGTCTAGGCAACGACGCCAAATGTTTGCCCTCTCGGGTGAATAACTTAAAGTACACAGATAAAGCACGTAATGTAGAATAATAATGCCATAGATATCAGATAAAATATAAGAGATGTTATTCCATTCATAATTGTTGTCCGTCACAAGTTACATCCGAAAGTATATAAAGATACTGAGGGGGTGCGAGCGCCAACTGTCGCACCACAACTACCACCCCGCGGTTGCCAACTAACCAAGACAATTACAACTTAATTAACTAGTTTTATTTTCATGTATAATATTGCCGCCAACATGGTACAATGCTGAGCGTGCAACCAGTGGGGGCACTTTGCCCGAGATTGCCCGAAGGGAGAGGCCACACAATATTTGTGCAAATGGTGCGGACCGGGAGACCACGAAGACGCCACTTGCCCGAAGTCCTGCGTCAACTTGCTCAATATCGAGCAAACCAAAGAAGAGGAAGTGCTGGCCGTAACCCGCGACCAAGCCAGACACACAATGTGCCCAGACCCGGAGACGGAGAAGTGAAGGGTACGGGAAGCATGGGAAGAAATTGAGAAAGAGATACGAGGAAGGGCAAAGGCGAAGGGTACGACGGGTACTTCCAGCCGACCGGAGGCAGAGGAGGCTATACTAAATCAAATTTTAAAGCTGGAGGTGCTTGTGAAGGTACACGACCTCCTCTAGACGATGCCTCAATTACGAACGGCATTGCTGAATAATCTCTCCCAACCACGCACCAATACCAACCACCGCACATATGTTCCTGGGGGGTCTGCAATAGACCCGAGGCTGTTAGCAGTTAACACTGGAAGGAACCCAACCATTGTGGAGATGGGTATCCTTGGCACCATTCTAAATGATACCATCGTCGATGGTGGATCAGGAGTGAATGTTCTTCCAGAAGAAACCTGGCGGAAGCTGGGGAAGCCGACGCTGTGGCCATCTACATTCAATTTGCTGGGAGCAGATCAACATGGAATCAAACCCATCGGGACGCAACCCTTCATACTGGACTTCGTGGTAATCCCACTAAGAAAAAAGGGTATGATGCGATCTTAGGGAGAGGGTAGCTGGTGGCAGCCAAGGCCACCAACAACTGGAAGAAGAACACTCTGTCTATGGAGAATAGAGGAAGGAAGTTTATCATAGACCTTGCGACGCAGTTGGTTAGTGAGGAACTGGCATCATCTTCGGAATCAGAGGGTGAAGGAGAAGGTGACCTGAGGGACGAAGGATGGGGCTGTAGGGAGCCCAACAACGAAGGGATTCTCAAACTAGGAGAGTGCTCCGAGGATGAGACAGGGTCATTGAACGGGCTCTTCCACTGGCATATGGAGGATTACAGAATGTTCCAGTGCTACAGGCTCAAAGTAGAGGAACCAAAGCAAGCAACAGAGGAGGTGTACCTGCCAGAATACAAAGAATATTAGAAGGGAGACGCCCCAAACCTCGGTGACGTAGATAATCCAAAGATCATTCATGTCGGCAACGATTGGAACCCTGTGTGGAAGGTCGCAGCCTTCAAAATCTTTATTATTCTTCTTCTTCTTATGTACGGGAAGGAGACCATGGTTCCTGTAGAATTTATGGTTCCAGGTCTTCAGATGGCCATTGAAAATAGACTTGCCATCAACGGGTCCAAATTGAAACCCTACCATGAGAAGCGCGCAGGGGACCCGAGAGGCCAGAAGGACACCCGAGAGTCCGGAGGGGAACCCGATAGGATGGAAGGGGACCTGAGAGGCTGGGCAGGCGACTCGAGAGGCACGGGACCAAAGCGGGAGACTCTCGAGCGAGGCAAAGCGAGAAAGGGCAATCCCAGAGGCACGAAACCTGAGCCGAATCTGGACACTTAGAAAAAAATCCGTATGATCTGTACGGCAAAAAAAACACAAAAAAAACCCAAGATGGAACCACTGATGGTGGAACCACCGTGCGGTGGGAACACCGATGGTGGGACCATTGACGGTGGAACCATTGTGCGGTGGCAACACCGACGATGGGGCCACCGGCGGTGGATACCACTGTGCGGTGGGGCACCGTACGACATACCATTGTGCGGTGTGGACCACCGTCGACGGAGGTCACTGGCCTCAGAGGGTGTTCTCCTACCGTACGACCACTATCGTACACTCGCACGGTCAAACAATATCCACCGTACGACCTTCTCAGACACCGTACGACACCAAGCTTCGGGTGACCCCAGTCGCTGTACGACTCAGCCACCATACGACAGACCCCTCCACCATACGACAGATAACCTCTGTACGGGCTTGAGACATTACAGTCCGTAGGCCTGAAGAAGCACGACGATAGCAATGACGATTTAAAAGAGGGTGAAAGGAAAAATACCACGGCATGACAGGGATAAATGGTGGTGATGGGTGGTTAAAAAACAAAAAAGACGACTATATTGAAAAATCATTTGATGACGTCTGGAGCCAAGACGGTGAAAATATTAGAGTGGAGAAAAAGGGTTTTGACATCTTAAAATATCACAGAAATGACGTGCGCCATGGACTTTCGTGGTTCTGAGGGTTGTAAATTGGTACACGATCTCCTCGACCCCGCGGGGGCGCTGCCCCTCAACCCCGTTGGGCGCTAGATTGTTCCGTACTGTGAGAAAGAAGCTTGAAACGGATTTGGAGGTTGCGCGCAAATAGAGTCCGAGGGAAGGCATTGCAGGCACGCGAAGTCATATGGCACCAGGGAGTTATTCAGTTCACTTATCAGCCTTTGGGAGTGTGATGGAGGATTTGAGGCGTCTCCTAGCCTTTGTGCCAGAAGGTTGTGGCCACTTCCAGGCATGAATGGTACACTTTGAGGAACTTGGAGTATGTCTTGATTGGATGTGAGGTTGCCTTGGTGGATGCACAGAGGGCTCAGGAGGAGCTGACCACAGGCTGGAGGTAGTAGTAGCATGAGACTTAGCTCAGTGTACCCAGGAGTTGGATGCCGAGAGGGCAGTGCAGGTGGCTATCGAGGACAAATTGGCTAAGGAGACAGTATCATTTGAGTAGCAGTTGGTGGAGGCTGAGACTGAAAAGCGTGTTTTACAGACAAGTTTGGTTTAAGCATAGGAGAACTATGATGTCAAAGGAAGCACTAATAGTGAAATCCGCACTTGAGCATCGGATGGTAGCAGAAAAGGGTTTTCAGGCGAGGACGCAATAGGTGTATGAGTTCCACACTCGACTAGCAATAGCAGTTTCTGTAGTTCTCTACCTTGGTTTTGTTTAATGTCATCTCTATTTTGTATTAAGTCGTCCGAAGACAACTTCTTTTCTTGGGGGGGATGATCTTGCCGAGAATAATCATTATGTTATGTTGTCATATTATGTTTATGTTGTCGTCGGTAATAATGAGTTACGACAGTCAGTTAGTTAGTCGTCTCGAAGAGCAATTGGACGCGACGGTTGGTCGCACCCCTTCGGGTATTATATATTGCATACCATTCCTTCTTAGTATCATCATGATAGTGGTATTTGGGTGTAATGTTATAAGCATTTGATGTACATGGACTGTTGAATTAATACAGAGACTAGTTATTTAATATATTTCCATTATGTTCTGTGCATTTACTTTCTGCATTTAATTGTTTACCCGTATGTGGCAAACAACTACCTAGAGCTCACTGCTCAAATTACAAGAAGGGTGACAACCCTGAGGAAGAATCATTGTCTTACAAAGATCAGACAATAATCTGGATTACATGAACTGTGAAAATAGCATCTCCATATGCTTGGTTATAGTTTCAGTTAAGCATAGTCTGATTTTCTTTGCCGCACACTTCTCTTTACACTTTCAAAAGATCATAACACTTGTTCGCACATTTACTCGATCACACACTCACAGACACCGAGTATATACATCTCACAAATGAATATTACACATTTATACAAACCCTCAACCTATATTTCAAGGTTGGCTGAACCCTCAATGCAAATTACAAATAATAACCTCACACACTACATCAATACATGCGAACCAAAACAATGTCAGCTAAGACATAGTTTGGACCCAAATCAATACCACAAACACGCAACACTTCGAACAATTACGCCTCGATCATCCGCAACACGCTACACTCATCATGAATGTCTCATAACACGAAGAATGCCATGAGATCAAAAAAATGATCAATAACACGCACAACATTCAATGTGGACCATCAACATGAATAGAACACGATTTAGAAACATCCACAAGCAACATGAATCACCACAGAAACAACCGCAACATCACTACTTACTAGAATCTCTATCATCACACCAACCAAACTTACTGTCAAACTGCAAGATTCACTTGCAGACTTCCAAATCACGAACCACCTGAATTGAGGACACATATGAATGTCCCAAACACTATCAAATCCGCAAACTAAGATATAGCAATTCCGGAGAAATGCGGAGTACAAACCAAAATACCAAATAACACGAACAACTGAATAACCAACCATAATACTGGATCACACAACTCGATCGAATCATCATGCGAACCTCTAAAACTTCTGCTGAATCAACTAGAGATAAGTATCTCTAAACCCATTAAACCGCAACAACTCAACTGCAACACAATAGCCAAACCAACTTATCCAATCTGACTGCAACATTGGAATACACAAAAGAATATGTTGACATCAATGACAACACATTATTCCAGCAAACTTCTCAACAATATCCAACACTTTCCCTTCTTGCTTGTCTTAATAAGGGCAGGTTTAAAGAGAGTTTTCCTTGTGAATTGACAATCACCCAAGAGAATATGACCCCCCTCTTTTCTTTTCAAGACTTTTTTGTTCCATGCATATCATAGGAGTCACAAACTTCCTCTTTCCCTTGTTCTAGCTAGCTCTTGATCAAGTAGATAGGTACAAAATTATTTTAGGGAACACAAACCCCCCACAACATTTCTTCACATGTCAATTTCTTATTTTTGGGACCATTGCTATGTGAAGTAGTAGCCATAAAGAACCAATTTGTTTCAAAGTAGCAAAAAAATTCTTTCAATTAACAAGGGACTATATTTTGGTAGAGTCCCCTTCGAGTTGGCTATTTTATTGGAGGCTTCACATCAAGAAAGGTGTGCAAGCTAGAAGTATCAAACAAATAGTTGATAGGTTTTTCACCCCAATTTGTTAATTCAATCTTAGAGGAACTATCCACCAAGCAACGCTTTTATGGGTTATTTTGGCATAAGGCCATGTGGAATTGAAAGAAATGGAGAATAAACCCCCAATGAATGAAAATGATAGGCCTACTAGGGTGTTTTTTGTGGAAATTCTTAGCTTCCTCCACATTTTTTTTAAGGAGCTCAAAAGGAAGAGGGGAAACTAAGCAAAACCTTATGACATAAATGATCTAACAAGGGGAAGTGCTAATGGAAGATACATTCGAACCAACCTTCTAAAGTAAATTATTTAATAAACTTTTAGCTTATTCTGCCCATGAAGGTGACAATTTTTCCTTGTTGAAGCCATTCTAAAATTTTATGATCTCCTCATCCTTAAATTTACTTTGTTCTCTCACCTTTTGCCCATTATTGTTGAGCCGAGCCCTGTAGAAGCAACAAGGGCCTCTTCCATGACTTCAAAGCTAACCACACCAATTTAAACAAACCCTGTATTCCAAGACTCTACAAATTGAATTTGATTGAAGCCATTCAAACATTCCAAGGGGTGTGATCACTTTCTTTGCAAATATGCCATAAGGTCTTGTCACTTTTCATCTCTTCGCAAGAGAGGCTCAATTTGGCACCTTTTTCCACCCATTTTCAGCCCCACAAAATAAAACCAGCCAAAACGGAGAATTACAAAGTTTCTAAAGTGGGTGCAATCTGTCTTTTAAGAGAAGCCATTGTAATCATTTATGAGCAATGAGGTGATAAAATCTCACACAAAATTTGTGTGATTTTTGAAATCTGAGTCTATCCTCATGCTACTTAAGGCCCAATGGTTAGTGTGATGGCAATCATAGTTGTGAAAGTTGGAATACTCCAAAACCACCTCTTCATAATACCATCCATGAGTTTGCCATATAATGAATATAGGTTGAATGTTATATAAAAGGACAAAACTCTAATTCACTCTTATCAATCAATGAGATCCTTCTAAACATCACACAACATTATAATTTGAATATTCATGAATTTATTACATTATCATCTAACAATAGCATCTAAACTTAATGATAGGTTACTTAATTGTCTTCAATCCTTATTACAAAACCAATAAATTGGAAGCCAAGAAATTTGACCAAAGGAGATCATTGTCCAGGAAACTTTCAAAATGCGCTTATCAACACTACTTTGATTAGCAAATAGACTTTAGAAAATAAGTAAAATAGATTCTAAATATCTAGAAAAGTATAGTTCATTTCCACATATTGGGTTTGATTCTACGGCCAAGGTTAATCAGTTCCATAGATACACATTCAGGCCAATATAGAGAACAATTCAATAAACCATCCATCAAAGAATAATTCAATCAGCCATCTATCAAAAAAATCAGTTCCATAGATACATATTCAGGCCAATATAGAGAACAATTCAATCAACCATCTATCAAAGAACAATTCAATCAGCCATCTGTGAGAAATTATTAGTTTTAAATCTAATTTATGAGTATAATTTTGCATCAAAAACTAATTTGCAACAAAAAAATCTTCAAATCATCCATGAAGCTAAATTCTAATATCTCTCTCATTTTATAAAGCTTGCTTACATATCAATTACTATCTCAACTCTTTAATCTATAATTAATTAGATATTAAATAAATACTTTTCCCAAAATTTAATTGTAAATTTATTTTTATTTCCTTTCAATGTTACAATGTTTTCAGCAATAACATTAGACAGAAAAAAACTGGGCCATCAAAGTATCACCTTGTATTTGTTTGCCTTCATATTTTGGGATAATGAAATCTTAACAGACTTTCTCTGAACCAAGCATTTTATTAATCAAGACACAAGTTGACATTATGATATCCTTTTATTAAATATTGCAACATAATCTTTAAATAATTCATAATTAATAGAATCAATATTATTTTTATGCTATTTATGAAAAAATCTACTTGTTCTTTCTCTGTCCAAAGTAAATAATTCAGAAATTACTTGTAAATGAAGCTGGGACTAGCCATTGCACTATCATACTAGGAACTCTAAAAATAGAATAAAAAACAGCAAACATTTCTAACATGAGTAGGTGTCAGAAATCGTTCTATTAGTATTTTCATTTGGTGCGAAATACCCACTATTCTCGAATCTCTCCAATTCTTAAAAGAGTATTCAAAAACTGTCAAAACCAAACTTCCCAAGCTTTTTCTGTTTTTATCAATATCTTATTTGTTAGAAATCTAATTTTAGTGTGTGAATAGCTATCAGAGAATACCATATTCATGCAATATATGCTCCACATATTTATTATCACATATAATATATTCGAGAGCCATATTCAAAATCATTGGGCAATAGGAAGGTGGAGTATAAGATACAGTCAACACAATTTTGTTTGGTCTCCAACAACTGTACAGGATTCAGCACAACCCAGTAGTGATTCTGTGTGCATTAGATAGCGACACTTCTATGCAACCAAAAAATATAGCCAATATGAGGGGATTCCAGACACTAATAAGTGGATGTAACACAAAGTAATGGAATGTTCATCACCATATTTTTCAATTCCTTACAAAGGGTCACTGTCCTTGGGATGTGTCTTGACAAAGGGAGCTTATTTTTCGCTGCAAAGAGGTCAGGAGAAACCTTAGCGGTGTTTTGATTTGAAGGATTCATATGAACTCTTAATAGCTTCCCAAAATGCTGGAATAGCACTGTCATCTGGAATTTCCTTGAAAGAAGGAAGATAATTAACATCAACAATAACGTGGTCTCCAGTGCCAGCTTGAATCTGTGAATGACATTGAATAAACTATTAGCAAAATAAGAAATGATAACCATACATATTACCAATAATCTCTTTTAAAGGGCAAGTGATCAACTTTGGAACGAATTGATTTCTTTATAAATAAACAAAAAAAAAGTTATCATATTTAATTGCATTTAAATCAGGTTAAAATTCATTATTTTAGGTAAGGGAAATCGCTAACAAACTATTATTAAATATTCTATATGAATTACATTTAACTCTGATATTGATATAAACCCTGGATTGATGAGGAACATTCTGTCTCACTTTCATGAGGAAAGATGTTGTGTCTTACAAACAGGAAAATTTCAACGTTATTCTAAGATCACAATTTGAATAATTTCATCTTGAAGTTGTTTGGCCAAAAGCCTATTTAATAAGATCACCAAACATAGGGAATGAATGTAAAATGAATGCCCATAATATCTGAATGTATTACCACAACAGTTATTCATGCTTGAAACCATTCCCCAACAAAACCATTATACGAAATGCACTTGACAATTAAATTACAGCATTAGTAACATAGAATGGTTTCAACCATATGGTTTATTTACAAAAATATTAATAGGGAAAATCAAATTTTGCATACTATAATATATTGTTTGATTACTCAGCGAGTCACCAAGTACTTGCCACTGTTTTTGCTTCCTGTGGTCTTATGCTGTTTACTCGTGAAGTTTTTCACATGAGTTGATGGCTAATCTGAGTCAACAATTCGCTTTGCACAAAAGACATGAAAAAAATGCAATTTGGTGGTTTTATAAGTCGAATCTGGCCATGCTAGAGAAGCACACTAACATTTTAGCACTGTTGAGCAAATTGAAAGGATTTAATAGGGGATTCAAAGAATGATTTTGTCAAATTTTGGATTTGCAGATTATTGTTGTTGTTTTTCAAAAATATAAAATATTTCTAGTATTTAAATTTTTTTTATAGCATTTTAAATTTATAAATTTAATTGCATTAAATTGAATATATGTAAACTTTTTTTGCTGGTTTACACAAGTTTATGCAACTTAAATTATTTTTTTCTTTTTCCTGGATATTTTACATTCAGGACTTGAAGTAAAAACATGTTATTTTTGTCAAATTTGTTGTCCTCATTTTTGTTTCCAAAAATGAAGGACCACTATGTTGAAATTTTTGAGAAAAAATGAAAAAATTTACTCTATGGCACGCTTCCCGAGGCAGAATTTTGACGAATCCTTGGACTGGCTTAATCATCAGTCTATCCTCGAACTACGTTTCGAATTTCGTCAAATTCTGGGTTCGTTTGCTATGCCTTTCCTTCAATTTCGGGTTTTAAAACCTCGACTGCCGGTGAAGAATTTTCTTCAAACTGCAAATTTTAATGATATTCATTGTTTTGGGTTTTTGTAGGGGAATTTTTAGCTTATTACATGTGCATTTTTATTAAAAGATGTTACTTGCAATTTGTTTTAAATTTTCCTTCCTTCCTTTGTTATTTTTAATTGTTTTTGGTCATGTTTAGTTAAAATAGGGATTTTTTGGCTCAACTGCAAGTAAACTTGTAGTTTGGTCAAAAAACCCCTACTTTAATGGTTTTTACATGTAATAGGGATTTTAAATCCCCATTACATGTGTGCATGTATTTCTAACTTGTTGTAGGGATTTTATTTCCCTTTTACAAGTTTTTAAAACTTGTAGTTTGCTCCAAAAAACCCGATTTTGCCTTGCAAGTGCATTTTTGACAATTTTAAACTTGTCATTTGTCCATAAAAACCCGATTTTGGCTTGGCAAGTGAAAAAGTAAAAAATAAAACTTGTCATTTGGTTCAAAAAACCCGAATTTGCCTTGTAAGTGAAAAAGTCAAAAATAAAACTTGCTATTTGGTTCAAAAAACCCGATTTTGGCCTAGTGAGTGAAAAGGTGAATTTTAGAACTTGCTATTTGGTTCAAAAAACCCGATTTTCATTCCCTTATGCATTTCGAACTTGTCTTTTGCTCCAAAAAACCCGAAATGCAAGGAAAAACAATTTTTGACCATTTCAAGGCAAATTTTGTGGAAAGATTGTTGGAGGAAGGAAGCGTTTTGGTTTGCATCCTATTTTCATGCATTCATGGACATCTTTCACGCCAAATGTAGGTTGCATTGACTGGTTTTTTCTCTCTAAATCAGCAACCACGTTTTTAATAAATGCCACTTTTTGAGGGTTTAAAACTTCAACAAACTCCACTCTCCTAAATCGTTTTGCCCTTTCCCATCTAGGCATGGAGTTTAGGAGGATTGTCAAGCTATTTAATGATGCCGTTGGAGATTGAAATGGTGGCCATGTTTTTTTCACGTGACTCCCTTTGGCTACGTTTTGCAACATTTGTCATCATTTCTTGTTCTTCCTCCTTAGGCGTAATCCACTTGGATGTGCTCTCTCATTGGCATTTTGGTCCTCCAAGTTTGGGATTGCTGCTACATTTATCAGTTTGGGGCATTTTTGCAAAAAACGTGATAAGGGTTTGGCATTACGGATTGCTCCTTTTTACCGGTTTTGCTTCTTCATTCCAAGAATTGTTGCATAATTGGAGAAGCATTTTGCATTTTTAAGAAAGGTATGTTCTCTTTCCTTTCTTTCCTTCATTTTATTATTTTCTTGTTTTCATAATTTTCGTTCTTAGTTGCATTTTTGGCATGTGTTGTTCTTCCCCCAAAAATTGGTTTTTGTGAAAGAAATCTTCCCCTTGGTATGCAATTTGTGAATTGCATTGTTCTTCCCAAAATTCCCTCTTTACTTGTATTCGGGATTTTTAATCTCGATTACAAGTTCGCTGGAAATTCTTGTTCTTCCCCTATGGTTAAAGAATTTAACCATTTTTGGTCAAAATTCCAAGTTAAAAGTGTGAAATACCCCTCCCTTGCAAATTCGGGTTTTAAAAACCGGATTACATGTTGAAGAGTTCTTCCCATTTTCATGAAAATGACTTTCTCGGATTTTCCCATTTCTATCCATTCATGTTCCCCATATCCGTACTTTCCATTTCCATCATTTCCCGCAAGTCAAAATCTCATTTTTCGTCCATTTCTCCATTTTCAAATTTACAAGTGTACTTGTATTCGGGTTTTAAAACCCCGATTGCATGTATGTTCTTTCCAACTTGTATACTTGTGAAAATTCTCCCAAGATCCGAAATTGGTCAAAGTCAAGATTTTCCCATTTCTACATATTTCTCCTCTTCCTCTCACAAAACCGTGAAATTCAAGAATCAAAGTTTTACCCATTTGGAGAAGGAAGAATGATATTTGCAGCTGACTATGATGTTGCCTTAACTCTTTTAAGTCTTCATCACAACATTCCAGGTTCACAATCAATGTCAAATTTACCGGCATCTCCAACTCCAAAGAAAATGAAATACAAATATGACAAATATCAGAATGAGGTTGCACCTTCCCAGGTTTCTTCTCCTTTGAATCGCATCAGAGACACGGAGATAGGGCACGTTGATATGGCAAAATTCATCAACAGGGTAGTGTTGACGTGTATTTTGTACACAATCATACACAGAATAAAATACCCAAGGGTACCTTATCCTCTCTTGAGTAAAGCCTCCGAATGCTGAAGATGTCGCGAAAAGGATCAATCGGGATGACTTCAAGGTTCTTTGATGTAGGGTCTCTACATGTGGATAAGCTCTTTGTGGTATGATGTGATTTGCTGGAATCACAAGGGGACTTACACTTGATGCCTGAACTTCTGATTTGCTTTGAATATTGCTGGACACAGGATTTTACTAACTTTGACTTGAAAAAAAAAGGAAAAAAGAGGAGGGTGAGGAAAGAATCTAATCCTAATACTAAGGAATGTAGGAGCAATGATTGATCTTTGATGAAATTCTAACTAGGTCTTGTTTTGACATCGCAGGACCATCTCCACAAGGCTAGTGCGATCTTCGAAGGAAAGCTTTATGATGTTCAAATCATCACTGTAGGCATAGACACCATCAGGTTGATGCATATCAATGAAGAAGCGACAATTGAAGTTAAGCTTAAGCTGAATGATTCCAGTTGACTACGCAAGGCAAGTCTGCAATCAACAAACTACTAGTAGTATGGATATACGAATTCCACCATCAATCAAGCACATTTCTTCCATTCATCTAATAACACGAAATCAAATATGAGAAGTATAAAGACCATGCAAATTGTCGAATCGACCCATAAATTTCACCATTTCTTCAATGAAGTTACAAGTCTTTTACAACAACATCTTGGCAACAATCTTTGCCTTCTCTCTCTACTCTACTCTACTAACTGCTTCCAACTATTTCTATTCTATTTCTAACTATTGCTAATTGCCTTTACAAAATGAAATGCCAGGGCTTATATAGTGCCCTCAATACAATTTGATGGCTTAGATCAATTCGAGATCAATGGCCAAGATTCAACAATGAAAACCCTAATTAGGGTTTGTTACAACCATTACATAACATTTAATGCTTGACCAATGATAAAATTGTATTGCTTGGACAAATGTCCTCTCTAGAAAATTCGACCAATGAATAGCCGGGGTAGGTACATCGGAGTTTGTGCCACCTTCCATGAGTTAGGTACATTGAATCTGGACATGCTGAGGTGGACCAATCCGACTGGAGAAGTGATGACTAGGATGCCACCTCGTCTGACACTTGTAGCTTGGTAGATATTCAATTTGATGTTGTTGAGAAGCTATCTTTAATTAACTCTTCTGAAATTATCTGCTTCTTCAACGAACCCTTTGTTCTGACTTCTTGTGTCCTTGATTTGCAGGATGATGATGTACCCCGCCTTGGAATGCTGGATTGGAAGAGGTCGCCCTTATCTTGATGATGCTGGGTCGAAGAAGGTCGTCCTTGTCGATGCTAGACTGGAGGTCGCCCTTGTCCTTGCTTGATCGTCTTGGGGGAGACCATCCTTGATCTGGCTTGATTTTCCAACTCCGGGATCTCCATTTGATGCCTACACAACATTTCAAAATTAGTAACATGTTTTGCAATGTGGAAATATAGACTAGAAAGACGATTTAAGTTTTAAATTAGGAAACCTCATGATAAATCTTTGAATTATCATTTCCTAAATTTAACTAAGCCACTTGAAATTCAAAATTCAAAATTCAAAATTGAGACTAGGAGAATCTTGCCATACCTCCACTTGAGAACTAAATCTAAGAAAAGATGCAAAATTTAAGAAATTTGCTAGGCAAAATGAAGATCAAAGTCTTCTAGCAAATGCGCCTCCTCTTTAACTTCACCACCCTTTGGGGTCTTCAACGCTTTAAGGAAAATTCGCTCCACCTCTAGCCTTCAACAAAGTTCGCTCTCCCTCTTGAATCAAAACTCGCACTTCTACTTGGAGGAGATTTCGCACTTCTATTGCTCCTTCAAAATCGCACTTGGACAAATGATTGAATGATGGGTTAACATGCTTAACACACCCCTACTATATAGGCGCTCATCTTGATAGTTGCCCCTAGGCCGACTTGGAAAATAGGCCCAAAAAATAAATAAAATTTAATAGAAGAGGGGGCCGACCTTACAAAAAACATTAAAATAATACCCAAGCGCTTCCTTTCTTAAATTTAATTTAATAATAATTAATTAAATGCCTTTGTAATTAAAAAACTTCGATTTTTTAAAGGCCTAAATTAATTATTAAATGCCCATGCGTTATTATTAAATGCCATCTTAATTAAATATTTCAAGTTTTTTTTAGCGAATCTAGCATTTAATGCAATTTGGAGGATATTGGCATCTAGGCATGGCAAAAATATCAACTTGTTAATAACTTCGCTCTGGTCCCTGGGAGAGGGACAGGAGCGCTCATGTATTTTGGCCTTGTATTTCTTGTTTTTTTTAAATTGCCAAATCAATTTGCGAGGTAGGTAATGATCATCCTTGTTCGTTCTACGCATGTTCAACTCGTTTCTCCAAGACCAAATGAGCCCTTCCAAGGATATTCGCCCTGGTCCTCCAGTGAAGGACAGGAGCGAACTTTGCATTTGAGCTCAAAATTGTTGATTCTTGAGGTTAATTTCACGTTCATCGTCCTTCGAAAGTCATTTTTGACCTTGTGTAACCTTGCCTTGACGTAACTCTGGAGGGAGATGTTTGATTTTATAGAAATCGCCCTGGTCCTCCAGTGAGGGACAGGAGCGATTTTGCATTTATGGCACAAACCCTTAATCATATCAGCATCAAATTGTCTTCAAGGCGTAAAACATTGCTCCTTATTCCCTTTTGAATCTTGCAAACGAAATTGGCACTCTAAAATTGGGTACACTTGAAGATTTCGCTCAGGTCCCTGGGAGAGGGACAGGAGCGCCTTAGCCAATTTGAGCAAGTTTTGTGGTCTTTTGCAACTTCGTTCCTCTTAGAGGCATTCCAAATATCATCTTGACCCTGTATCTTGGCTTGGACTCGTTTAAATTCGGAAGGGGAGGCTAGATAACCAAGATTTCGCCCTGGTCCCTTGGAGAGGGACAGGAGCGAACTTACATTTATAAGCTCATTTGTGTTTTGCCAACCTTCAAGATTATCTTCAACAGGGTGATCATGCCTTCCTTCCTTCATGTCAAACTTGAAACTTGCCTTCCTTTTGCCAAAAACTTGTCTTGAGGGAAAATCGCTCTGGTCCCTTGGAGAGGGACAGGAGCGCCCTGGCCTTTATGAGCTTATTTATGCCTTGTTAACTTTCAAAACTATCTTCAATGGGTTGATTACGTCCTCTTTCATGCCTTTGATGTCTCAATTTGTCCAAACAAGGTCAGGAATGACTCCACTAAGCTTTTTCACTCTGGACCCTTGGTGAGGGACATGAGCGATTCGCCTTGGACCCTTGGAGAGGGACAGGAGCGCTTTTCGCTCTGGATCCTCAGTGAAGGACAGGAGCGAAATTTGACTTTTTGAACTCTCCATCAGGATAATTTTCATGGAATATAACATTTAAGTATAAGGAAGGAAATGTCACTTATACTTTAAGTTATATTCCATATAAACTTTCAGGATGTTTGAGAGTGGTTTCAGACCTCTAGGAGTTATATAGCAAAATCTAGTTTTTTGAGGTTTTTCAGTTTCCAGACTTAGTCAAATTTCAGGATCAGGACATTCCAGACTTAGCCAAATTTCAGGATCAGGACTTTCAGACTTAGCCAAATTTCAGCATCAGGACTTTACTCCATCAGGACCTGCTATCCTATTGATCTTCCCGACAGCACTCAAAATGCAAAGGCTTAACTAACAAAACCCTAGAAGACCAAAAAAACAAACCCTAAAAAGCAAAAAAGCAAGGGTCCCTATTTGCAATGGGGCGATGTGTGAAAACGTCACAACAGGTAGAAGATCCACAGGATAATAACTTGCAGCGGCTGTTGGACAGCCATATCCATCATGCATCTTCCTTCCCAGTGGCTGCCCTAGAACCTGAGTTCGTTCTTGCATGCGCCCATCATTTTGACAAGGAATCAAGAGTCATCAAAAATGATGATGGTGAAGCTATAATTCGTCTTGATGCGGATACAATCGAGAAGGTCTTCAGAATACCTCCTGCACCTGTTTATATGGAAATCACCAAAGAAAGTGCAGCAGAGTATTATGTGAAAAGGGAAAAAGATTGCAAGCGACACATCAATAGGTGGATCCAAGAGCCACGTCCTTCCTTCTCAAGATGGGCAAAGTTGTACCGTTGTGATTTCAAATGGGAGATAGGAGACACCATCACTCTTCTCAGCAGGATGATGGGCCTTGAGCATTCCAATGTCTTTGAGCCATGGATGTATCAATTCATTATGTTCATACGACAGTCACATCACATTTCATGGGGGGAAGTCATCAGCAATGCCTTGTGCGAACAACTTGCAGCAGTTCCTACCACCATGACCTTCTTCATGAATTCTTATTTGGTATATTTAGCAGCATCACTTAGACACTTTCTAGGTCTTTCTACCAAGGGTGATCGCTCACTTATACCAGTTTGGGAATATTATGACCAGTTGCCATTAAGATCTAGCAGACTGCATTTCAGAAGAGTCCAAGATGCATTCTTCGGATATTTCATGTGTTAGTTTGACAGGGATCTCAGGAACAAAAGAGTATCAGATGAGGCATGGGTCAAGGTGTCTGAGTATGGGTGTTTGTTCCTGCAATTTCCCACCTTCACCTATATGAGGATTGGATGCTATGATGGTCAGCCATACATGCTTCCAAGATACCCAACCGATAAGATAATTCTTATGGAGTTGGGAAGACAGATCATGGCTGTTCATATTTTTCAGTCTGCTAGACACAAGGTTGGAATGGGGATCTCTACCACAAACCCATTGAAAATTGGTCGATACTCCCTTGTCACATCTGTGAAGGCTAAGGCCATGGAGGCTGAATTGCAGGAAATCAAGCTTAAAAGGTTCAAACCTAGAGCTGATTTTGATTATAGAGGTATGAAGGAGAAGATCAAGAAATCCTTTGTGCATGTTCATCGCATTGAAAACATCTTGGTAGATCTCCGCACAGAAGCCGAAGTCCTCAAGATGGATTACTGCAGATTCACTGTTGAGCAAATTGTTGACTTGAACTTGGCGGATATCCTACAAGGGATGATTGATGACGGGCATATACTTGATCCTGAATACACTTCACGGAGGGTTGAGGAAGCTCCACTTCCTTTGATCCAATGGTCACACAAGGAGTGCATTTCCATCCTTGACAGATTTCAGCGTATCTTGGCCAACACTAATGCATGGCTGAAAAGTAATGCTGTTAGACTTATCAAAATCAAGGTTGGTAAAGAAGATGATTCTACGGGGCCTCTTGGACGGAAATCTGAGATTCAGATTGACAACAAGGAGGGTGCTTCATCTTCGGGCACAAGGATCAAGTTCCGAGTCAGTCGTGCAGTAGTGCTCCCTCCTGAGGAGACGACTATTCGTGGGAAGAAAAAATCACGATTCCATGTTCAGGTGATCGATCTGGATAATCCAGAAGAGGGGCAGCAATCTGATGATGCTCCTAAGTATCCAGTTTCAGACTCGCCTCATGAGGTCATTCCTCCAGTTTCCATTGAGATGCCTCTTTCTCCTCCTGATTTGCTCGTAGATGAGTCTCCTCAGAATGCAGTTCCCATTTTAGCATACGAGCCTTCTCCTGATCGACAACGAGAAAGTGTGTTGAAAGTTCCTGAAGATAATCCCACTTGCATTCAGTTATCAGAAATTGATACTTCCACTTCTGGTTTTGAAGAATTCATGAGGCAATCTTCATGCCCATTGGTAACTGAGCAAACCGTGGTCGTTGTCCCAACTGATATTCCTCCCAGGGTGACCAGGGTAATTCAAACAGAAACTGCTTCTCCTTTGCCTACGGCTGCTACTGGAAGTGAGTTGATGACTTTACCTCCATGGCTTAGTTCTTTCACCCCGAAAAGGAAGAAGCAAGAGATCTCACCTGATGCCTTTGACTACCAGCAACTCAAACAGTCCAGATCCAAAGTTGCTAAGAAGGCCAAGACTATCTCTAGGGTAACTGTTGATAGCAACAAGATGAAAGTAGCTGAAATTGTGGAACCTATTGCGGATAAGCCACTTGATGAAATGTCAGCTGCTGATTATAAGGTTACAAGGATAGAGTTGGGCAAGCAAATGCATGAGGTCATTAAACATGATGCTCAGTTTTCTGTTGCTTCATTGGTGCAAAGGTCTGATGATCTTCTAGCGAAGAAAGACAAGCTAGAAGAGGAAAACCGACAGCTTATGGCAGCCATTCATAAAATCACAAAACCTGCTGCTGAAGGGAGTAACTCCATAGGTTCTTCTGGTTCCCAAGAATCGATTCATGGAGTGGAAAGGGCTGCTCAGAAAGTACAAGCACTGGATTCCTGGGTTGATCAGCTTCATGATCAATGTGTACAAGTAATGAAAGACATTTTTCAAATAATGTCTAAGTTGGAAACCATCGAGGAAAAATTGGATCAGACTTCTAACACTTTCAAAAAGAATCTGGAAAGTGTTGAGAAAAGTCTAACAATCTGGCGTACCATGCCCCAACAACAGCTGAGTATTTTGCAGGAGCATGCCATCATCTCTTCCAGGGTCATGTACTTGGAATTTGAAGAACTCATGGAAAACAAGACCTTTGTTCTTAAATCCCTCATTGAGGAGATCGGCGATGCAAGGAGATTCCGGGGTGAGGTTTACCGAGGTATTGTCTCACATTGTGAAAGGGCCTCTTGCAACATAGTAAGTCAGGATGGAGAGTTGATTCCAGAAGAAGAAGTTCTTGCTGATTTACAGATGAGGATTCATAATGAATGGAGGAGCGAACAATTCTCGACAGCTTCGATTCAAGCATTGATGAAACACCAAGCCTTTCTGCATGAAATCTAGTCTATCCTGGATAAAAACAATTCTGCGCTCCTCGGCTGTAACGACACTATTGTGAAGACTATGGTTGTTGCCAAAAATACCCATGAACCGAATCCCGATGAATTACAAGCAAGCATCCAGAAATTTCAAGGATTTGTGTCTTCACAAAATGCAACTTAAGTGTTTTTCAACACTTAGTTGAATTTTCCCTCTTTTGTAATCTTTAGTTGTATTTTAGTTTTGACAAGTTACATGTAAAAGTATTTTTTGTAAGATGCAAGTTACACATTACTTGAACTTTTGTAATTACATGTAAGGCAACTACAAGTTGTGTCCGATTAGGACTGTAGTTGGAATAACTCCTAGTTAGTTAATGAAGTCTCAGTTATTTATTGAATGAGTCTTGGTGGTTGAGAAAATCTCTCAAGTTAGTTAGGATCCTCCCACCTTTTTCTCAAGGCTCCTCTTCTATAAATACTTGAGGAGTCCATTGTAATTATCATCTTTTGGAAAAGCAAGCAAAAACTCTGTCAAATTTATAGCAAGAAGCCTTTGAGCTTATGTATGTGAATTGAAGGTTTTGAAGAATAATAAAGAAGGATTACTCAAGTTTTGAGTCTTTGAGCTACATGTTTAAGTTTGAATCTTTTATTTCTTCTATGTCAAGTGTTTCTAAAGGAGCTTAGTCCAATCTGATTTGAAGTCTTTGAGCTGCAAGTAGAGAAGATTAATTAAAATAGGAAACTCTCTTGAAGGAGCAGCAAGTCTTTGAGCTTGCGTCTATTCTTGAGGAAAAATTACTGTTTGATAAGAAATAGCAGCAAGTCTTTGAGCTTGCATTAGTTCTTGTCTTTGTGTTGAAAGAATAGATTATTCCAGTCTTTGAGCTGTTATCTTTTATTCGTTGTAAAATTTAGTATAGCAAAGGGTAGATAGGACTTCTAATAGTCAAGTCTTTGAGCTTGATATTGCTGTCCCGTCCCGAAGGAAGTGACGGAACTCTTTGCGCTTTCAGGAAACTTCATTTCCTTTCTCTCATTTCACTTGAAAGTGGTTACTGCTGTTCATATTCAATCGCTATGCTTTTCTGTGAAGAGAAAAGGATATTGTCTTTCTTGAAAAAAGAAGAAAGATTGCTGTCCCATCCTATTTTATTTTCCAAGTTGTAGTTAGATAGGGGGAGCCTTCCCTTAATTAGGAGAGTTTTTACTCGTGTGCTGTGGTTGAAACCACAATTTTGTATATTTCCCCAAGTGTACAAAATTTTCAACCAGCAAAATTCATTAATTCCATTGCTATTCAATTACCATATTGGATATCACATTTCAATTTTTCAAATGCATTTGCACGATTTAAAAGAAAAATTTGTATTCAATGTGTTGTATTGTTTTTTTAAACTCTATTTATGTGCTTTTATTAATGTTATCGATTGGTATACAATGGCATCCATCTCTACATTCAGTCTAGACTCAGCAAGTGGAAGCCATCTTATTGGAAGTAAGTTCCTTGGAAACCATGACCCCACTTGAAATTATGCCACAATGAGATTGACAGCAGAAAGTGTGTTTTGTATTTAGCTCAGATACCGGTTCTCCCCTATTTTGGCTGGGTCCTGGTCCTGGTCCGTGCCCGGTCCTGGTCCGTGCCCGGTCCGGTTCGCTCTGGGTCCCACCCGGGTCCTGCCCAGGCGGCTGGGTTCCCTGTGGGTCCTGCCATGCAGGACCCACAGGGAACCCAGCCGCCTGGGCAGGACCCGGGTGGGACCCAGGGCGAACCCAGGAGGACCCGGGTGAACCCAAGCCCGTGGGTTCCCAAAAACGGGGCCCACGGGTTAGCAAGCATTTAAAAACAATTAAAAAACTATTTTTAATCATATTCATAATTTGCAAAAAAGATAATATTCAAGTTTCAAGTTTCAAAATGTGAAAATGTCATGACACAATAAAGTATAAAGTTAAACATTCAAATTACAAGCCATCTATGGGATTTAAATTCCATATTCATCTTCATCTGAAGCATCCAACCCAAGCCATTAATTCAGAATATTTATTGGCATTGGCAATTATGGATTTATGATTTATTGATTTATGATTTATCTGTTATCATCTATGTATCATTGTATGGGAAAGTTACATTGTATGTTTGATGTTTCATATTTGTATGTTTGAACTGTGAACATATATAATTTTGATGTTTGAAGTTTGAACATATATATATATATATTAAAAAAAATTAATATATATATATATATGTACGGACGAACCCGTACCCGTACCCAAAAAAAAAATTATTTTGCCGAATCCGCGAACCCGTACCCGAATCCGAACCCGAATCCGAACCGGAACCGGTAACTTAGGTATTTAGTGAACAAAGAAGCTTAATAGAGGCATCAATCCCCTTAGATAGCATTACATGCATTCCCAACCACAATGCCAAGCCATGTCTAGAACCCCCAAAAGAGGTGAAATGAGAGATGCAAGCACCTTTTGCGTTGTTGGATGAAAGAAATTGGAGGGGGTGAGGACATAAGCAACAATAGAAGCAAACGTTACTCCTTATTTGCTAGCAAAAATGGAGGTAGATATGACAAGCATTGCGAGCTCTAGTCACAATCCATGCATATGTGGCACATCCACCTCATCCAACTTAAGTAGAGCTCAATCATAGGGATATTTTGTGTCTAGAAACATACATTGAGGACAACCTTCATTGCAAGGTATAGGGTTGAATAAGGAAACACACAAAGAAGTAGATAAGATGTGCAAATTTTTGGTCTTGATAACAAACTTTCCTTCAACATGACAAAGAGTCCATACTAAGAGCATTTGGTGACAACATTAACAAACACAAGGAAAGAGTACAAGGCTCTCTCTAAAAGGGTTAAGTGGGAGTTTGCTTCAAGATGCTAGTGTAGATGCAAAAACAATTGTGGAAGATCAAAAGTAGTGATGAAAGTTTGTATGCACAATTCTTTCAGATGGGTAGATGTGTGATGTCCCCAAACAAGGTTCTGTCGAGTATTGTTATTATTGAGAAAGCTCCTTGTATTATCTCTAAGGATTGTTGGAATTGTTTGTCATTATGGCTTATCATTGATGTGAAAGCAAATGAACAAGGTTATCATCATTAGTGTTAAAGGTCAACTCCATTCATGGTAATCAAGTGGACAGAATAAGTCATGGTAACCAAGAAGCAGACTTTAATGATTAGATCATAGCAGTGACTTTGTGAAGATATATATACATACATGATAGCCAACTACAAAGGATAGGGCAGCCAACTTAAGTATGTGTTCTTAGCAAAGTTTTGAACTAGGATCTTGTTGTGACCATTTCACACATCGCCCCATCGCAAATGGGGACCCCCTCTTTTTGCTTGTCTTTTGTTCGTTTTCGCTTTCGTCTTTAGGATTTTGTTAGTCAGTTACTTGTCTGGATTTAGGGTCAAGCCTTAGGGTTTTTATTTTTGTCTTTTCAGGCCAAAATCCAATCGTTTTTGAGAGCTTTTGAGCTTCCTTTTCTAGGATGCAAATTTTGAATGCAATGAGTTCGCCAGAATGGTCTAATGTTCAATTGGAATGTTGATGCAGAGCTTAAATTTGTCTAAGTGTTGAGAGTGAAGTGTGAATTTTAGTCCGATTGAATATTTTGACTAAATTTTGACCTTTTTGATTTTTGATCCTGGGCGTTGGAAATGATTTGTTTTTGCCTTGTGAAGTGTTAAAATGTGAAAAATCATGTTATTTTGGCTTGTAGGAGCAAAATCGCTCCTGTCCCTCAGTGAAGGACGGGAGCTCATTTTCAAATATCTCACTATTCCTGCAGAGTCAAGACGAATTTCAAATTGGAAGTGATGGAGAACGGCGAAATCTTTCCATTGAATATAAATTGAAGATTTTCATGAGCACCGAAACGCCTCCAGGAGGAAAATCGCTCCTGTCCCTCAGTGAAGGACCGGAGCTACAAATCAAATTTTGCCTTGTCCTTGTCAAATTTCGACGACTTGATGATTTGAAGAGGTCCAAAGGAAGATGCTTTACCAAATGAATATAATTTGAAGTGCTAACACAAAGGAGAATGGTCCAGAATGCAAAGTTCGCTCCTGTCCCTCTCCAAGGGACCAGGGCGAAGTACCTTATAGCTCCTGTCCCTCAGGAAGGGACCAGAGCGATTTTTGTTATAATTAATTTTCTTGCCAAGTTGCAGACGATATCAAGGCATGGATGAATGGAGTAGAGCATGACGAATCTGTTGAATATAAATTTGGAACCTGACAAAATGAAATGAAGGCCACAAGAGATGGATCGCTCCTGTCCCTCTCCAAGGGACCAGGGCGATACAATGGTTATATTGCCTTTTACTTAAGTTTGAAATCGATCTAAGTCAAGACGAAGGGTGGCAAGAACATCTTAAGGCATCTTCATCGAGCACAAGCACTTAAAGGTCATCACAAGGAAGAAATTTGCACCCTAAGACCTAGTTCGCTCCTGTCCCTCAGGAAGGGACCAGGGCGATGTTGGATATATTGGCCATTTCATGCAAGATTTACGTAAGATCAAGGGTTTGCAAGGTCTTAGAGGGTCCATGGTGCCTTTTGAAGGTAATACACAAAGATTTTGAACGTACAATGATCACCAAGATGTACATAGGGACCATATCGCTCCTGTCCCTCTCCAAGGGACCAGGGCGATTTGCCTTGGACTCTTCGTTTTGTTGCGAGTTCATGCCAAGTCAAATACTCCACAAGATCATACAAGGTTCGAGACATCGTTTGAAGATCACATGCAAGAGTCTTGAACGTCCAAACATCGTCAAACATGCTAAAATGCTCACATCGCTCCTGTCCTTTGAACAAGGACCAAGGCGATCCCATCAAAGCACTCATATTCCTTCACAGTCAAGGCAAGGCGAAGATGAACAAGGTAAAGGACGGCATTTGGAAGACATCACAACGAAGATTGAAGTTTAAAGTTGCTAAGATTATGGGGAAAGACATGGATCGCTCCTGTCCCTCTCCAAGGGACAAGGGCGATGATCCCTCTAAATGTCCAAACACCACATGCAAACAAATGGAACGAGCATAGAAAGAACGAACAAAGATGTTATTCGCTCTACAATGAAGGATCGAAGATCAAAAATGCAAGGTCTACGTGAAAACATGGAGATCGCTCCTGT